>NW_018253288.1:48890-54408 GCF_001263595.1 Phalaenopsis equestris
AAATTCAAAAAGTTGAAATTTATCTTTTGGCATTTGTTTTGGTAAGTGTCCTTGTTAAATTAACTTTTGAACACAAGGAGAGAAGTAACTAAAAGGAAATTCCATTAATTCATTAGAATCAACATCAAAATTTACATGTTTTTCAAGCTTAGTAGAGATAGAAACACGGTAAAATTTGATTGGTTTTGAACCAACACTACCGACTTCCTTGGCCTCTAAACTCTTGACCTTTTGAGGGCGAATCGGAGTGATGGTCATAGTATTCACATAGTGGTTTATCCGATTATACATTGTTTCATATTCATTCTTCTCTGTATCTTCTAAGGATATCTCGTACTGTGGTTTTTTCCATCTTGTCGTTATTATCTCGTCTTCAGAACTGCCTTCATCACCAATGTTGATGGTTGGCCTAGTCTGTTCAATGATTAAATTGATCATTCCTCATCCACATCCCCGGCCTCGACCTCGGGTGCGTGAACTAGAAGAACCTCCACTAACTCGTTGTAAGGGAGTAGTAGAAGGTTGTTGAAGAAGAGTTGTATGACCTCCTTTTTGTGATTTTTCTGAATCTTCATCTTTTTTTGTCAAAATATCCAGCGAGAAGACAATCTTCTTTGGAGGTACGTAGTAGGAAGCATCTTCATGTATACCAACTTCATGCACTGAAAATGGTTGTAGGGCTTCCTTGATGCAATTTTCTTGACAATCTTTGCAGTATTTGATACACTGGTGTAGGGATGATGGAACCATATTGTGCTCATGAATCCATGGTCGACCTAGTAGAGCGTTAAAAGAGGTCTCGGCGTCGATGATATGAAATTTAGCGGTTGTCACGAGTTCTCCAACCTTCATAAATAATGTAATTGATCCAAGGGCTCTTTCTCCCTTTTGATTGAATCCTTTTAACATCATTTTATCGGCCGTATGCTCTTGAGATTCAATATCCAAATAAGCCAATGTTCGTAGGCTCATCAAGTTAAGAGATGCCCCAAGAACCACTAAGAGTTTGGATAACACAAATCTGCCAATGTTGATGGAGATGTAGAACGGACGGTTGTGGTCGGCGGTACCGAGCAGCAGGTCTTCATTTATGAAGGTTACCCCAGGTTGTTCTTTCAACAAGCAAACTTCATCTGAGGATGTACTGGCCAACTAAGCTAAGAAAATTTTTGGGTCAAACAAAGCTATAATCAGAGATTCTCTCATCTCCTTTGATAGGATCAGAGTGTCATATATGCTTAGTCGGGTAGGCAACTTCCTAAGATGAGCTAGCACGTTGCAGTCTACTTTGTAATTTTCTCCAATTTTATCTTGATCATGTGGTTCTTCCACTGATGGAGGTGGGGGTATCTCTTTCATTATCTGTTTTCCTTTATCTGTTGGAGCTATTCTTGGTGCTAACACTTTTCTGCTCCTTAAGTTAACTTCTATGATTTCTTCTCCTTAAGATATCCTTGTTGAATCTTCCAACGTCTTTTCCTCTTCATCAGAAAGATCTAAGTTGATGGCAAATGGTGTACCATGATGCTTGAGAATTGGCTCCTTGTTCTTGGTGCTATTGTAAGCGGTATCATTGATGTCTTCTTTGGACTTGAGAACAAGATCTTTAGACTCGAGTACGATTTGAGGATCATTTTGGGAATCGAGATCACAGCTAGCTCGATCATAATAAGTTACGTTATCATCAGAAATAATTAAAACATAGCCAAAATCACAATCGTTATAATCATAAGACCCCGGAGGGACAAAAAGATAATCATACAAAGTCAAGGGTTCGAGAATTTTCTTCCCCAAATCCGAGAAGCAATCTAGTAGAGGCAACCCCTATCCTACCCCCTATGCTATCAATCTTGGTAGTTACACTTTTCTTCTTCTTGTTCTTTGTCCTTGACAATGACTGTTCTTGTGATGAAACCTTCATATCGGGCTCGGTATGTTGCGGACTTTGAATAGAGGCCCGTCTTGATGCAGACTGTATTTTGTTCAGTATTTTGTTGGACGATCTCCTCCATACCTCATTCCATCCTTCTTCAGTGTTCGTTGAAGCTTGCTTCGATGAATCCTATATTTGATTAAGGACCCTCATGAGTTCATCCCAAATTGTACTCCACCCATCTATTTCGGCATACGGATTAATTGGGGAGATTGGCTCGGCGAAAATCATGTTTATGGAACCTTTTTCAGGTTCTTCTAAATATTCTTTCGGGATTGTAATGTTCTCTTCCTTGAGGTTCTTCTCAAGCCAATCCTTAGAGATGAAACACTGGTCTATAGTATACCCAAGCAACCAGTGGTGTGAGCATTAATTTGGTTCATTCTTCTTATCCACCTCTTCGGGTTTCTTTGGATCAGGTAGTTTGAATTCTGGTTTCTTCATTAGGCTTTTGAATTTTTTAGGTATGGCTTCATCCTTGAAAGAATACACAACTTTTTGTCGCTCTAACAGGGATATTCTTTTACCCAATGTTCGAGGTGATCCCTCCTGAGGCAGCTGTTGGTTGGATTGACTGCTCTGTTTCTGAGAGTACTGTGATGAAGACTGGCGATGTTCTTCTGCATATATCTTTATCGACTGCTTTCCTTTGTCGACGGTCACGACTACTCCTAATTTCTTTTCGAACACTCTGGTCTCCTTAGCCTTTTCATGTGGCTCCATGTGCTTTATTTCTTCTTGAAGACTGCTGGCATTACTGAGTAGCTTCTCGAAGGATTTGATGGTGAGTCCCTTAAGCACGAAAGCTACTATCCCATGAATGCTCTTGAGTAGAATCTCATTCGCTTGATGTTCCTGTAGCTGAGGTTCACATTTCATGCTAAGGTTTCTCCATCTCAAAATATAGTTTGTTAAAGTTTCATTAGACTTTTACTTTTCCATCATGAGCTCTTTAAAAGACACATGATGTTGCACCCCGACAAATCTTTTCACAAATAACTACTCCAACTCAGAAAATGTTTTAACTGACCTATTAGGCAAGTCAGTGTATCAGTTAAAAGCAATTTCTGACAAGCTGCTAACAAATTGCTGGCAGAGTAGAGCTTCATTATTCCTCGTGTTGCTACATCTAGCTCAGAAATGTGCTATGTGTTGTATGGGATTTCAAGTCCCATGGAATATCTTGAAGTTAGGGGCCACAAAACCCTTGGGGAAAGGTACGACATCAAAATCCTCTGGGATCCTCTGGGTAAGGTCTACCCTTTAAGGTCTACCCTTCAAAATTGATGCACCGACCTTAGATTGGGCTAAGGCTTCCCGCACTTGTTTAACCATTTGCTTGAATTCATTTTCTGGCATGACACCTGATGGAGAATATTTCTTTGGTTGTTCATCTTTTTCTGCTGAAGTAGCCTCTCTTCTTTCATTCATGATGTGTATGATTTATGGCTGATTAATCTCTAGAGAAGCTAATCTCGGTGCTTGTGATTGCCCCTAAATGGTGGCCATGGCGGTCATAGCTGCAGTCATCTCTTCTATTCTTTTCTCTAGTTGACTGACTTGCTCATCCTTTAGGAGGAGAACCCTACACAGCTCATCTACAACATTCTCTTCGGTGCGAGGTTGAGCCTCGTGCGCAGATGTGGTAGCTCTGGTTTTGATCACATGGACATCCATGAAATCCTCCTCCAGGTAATCATTGTAATCAAAATCTTCATTGTCACTATAGATGGAAACTCCGTGATCTCGAGCTAACTCAGAAATCTAAATCCTGAGTTTCTTAACTTTCTCCTCAATTATTGATTCTTTGATTTCTTTAAGATCTGGAGGACCTTGGTGGATATCCTCTACTTGTTTCTCCATCTTGCAGGCTATTGTCGTGATGATGTCAGTTATTTCAGAAACTGGTCTTACTTCCTGTCTTGCAGGCTCACTGAACTGTATCGATGCAGCGACCTTGGGGACCCATACCTTTTTCTTTTTATTTTTGACGATAATGTCTCAGGATGGGGCGTCTTAGTAGAAACATTGGTATGTCGAGGGAAGGTATGCTCCCCGTGGTGTAGACCGACTACAGTGTCAGGTAATTGCTTTGTCTTTATCTTTAAGATTGCAGGAATGATGGGTATGATCTTCAAACCCAGTCTTGACTTAACCAGTCGACGACCTATGGTCCTGGTGGCAGCATTATCAGTAGTAATCACAACAGTATCAACTTTGTTCCCTAAGCGGAGCCAAACAAAAATGCGAGTAGGCGGTGCTCCAGTTGTCTTACGGGATTGTCTAGCGGATTTGACGCCTTTCAAAATTTCCTTCTTCACGCGAGGGGAAATTGCATCTCCCACTCATTTGAGTAACTCGCTAATCGAACATCCTTCTTTGGTAGCAAGCCTTCTGAAAACTGCGCTAACTCGAGTGATAGGAGTGAACTTCTTTTCCTCCTCACTATGTCCATGAAGTGATGGTAATGCGGCAGCGTTCCTCCAGATACTCTCATATCCATCAGTATCTGTCAAAGGATGGAATCTACTCCCTCGTAGGAGTGGATAAATTTTCGGTAACACTTCTTCAACTTGATGAGGCTCCTCCTCAACGGGTGTCTCCTTGAGAGCCTAGGCTTTAATGGCCCTCCAAACTCTTCTATTGCGGTTCCTCCTTTGAGTTCGGGTCAGTGGTACGGTCCTTGATCTTGACCCAATTTCAAACACGGGTGGTAGGAAAGTTAATCCCTCAATCGAATCTTTGACAATCATTACTTCCTTCCCCTTAACAACACTGGGGATAGCAAGTTTGGTGGGTGTCGTGACTGTAGCAGTAGCCTTCTTGTAGGCATGGAAGTCTTGAAGGCAGTTCAAATTGAATTCTACAGATGGTTCTTGTATTTCCAGAGCAGCGATCTTCATTACCACAAAAGGGGCTTTCCCGAGGATGACAGGGGCTTTCCCGAGGAAAGGGGCTTTCCCGAGGATGACCTCGAGATCTTCGAATCCAGCTCCAAATTTGAGGGTAGGAGCGATGTTGCGGGCTTTGTGACTTATCGGCAGGTTGCAAGAAAAAGTCGGCGTGGGGTAGGCTGACAGCGATTTTATATATGCAATAAAATATAAGATAAATATGGATGTATTAAATATTCAATAATTGTAAAGTCACACTTTTCAACGTAAGTATATGTATCGCTCAAGTAATATAGGGCTCTAATGGAGTCATAGATATCGATCCTATAGGGAGTTGTTTAGAATTACGGACTAAGACCTTAGAAAAGCAATACTTTAATCACAACAACAACGTTCAATTTGCTTATCTGTCACTAATAGGCAATTGAAATAAATAGATAATTTTAATAACTAATAAATAACTAATGATATAAAGTAGTGTTTAATTGTGATATTTAATATATAAGAAAACATCATTCTCCTTGTCAAGAAATTATAGTGAATGGATAAAAAGAATTAGTTCAATTTATATTGTGTCAAATAGGAGCATACCTATTCTTTACCCTTTAGTCCAGGCATAAAGAACATTGACTAATCCTATGCTTGTTTACTAAATCTGCGGCTAGGCTGAGAGGATACCGGCTCTCACTTT
>NW_018253288.1:54702-55535 GCF_001263595.1 Phalaenopsis equestris
AAATCACCATTTCACAAATCTCGAGATAAGGAGAAAGACAAAGAAAACTACTCAGAACTCATGAGGAAAACACAACAAAACTCGGAATTCATAAATAAAATTAAAGTCATACAAACTACAATAAGTAAATAACTTATCGCTAAATTCCCCCCAAGAACACTCCTCGAAGTTCCTCTGAATCTCTTCCTTTCTTTAGAGCACATAGAATTCCTCTTCAAAGTAGCTAGGAGGAAGAAATCTCTCACTTTCTCTCCACTCTTACAATTTTTCGAAGAAATCCTCACAATTGTTACACACTAATGGAACCTCTCTAACCTCTAGGGTCTTTCTAACATCCAGGACCTCCAAATTTTTGGTCAAAATGTTCTTTTAAAGTTATGGATGAACTTTCTCAAGAGTTTCCTAAGCATCCCTTCAAAATTTGGCCTTATCCAAAGCTTGAGGAGACATAACCGTTGATCTCACCGTCGGCGGCCTCGAGGGTGCCGTGGGCAGGCTTCTGAAGAATTTTGTCTTGTAGTCTCGGGAAAAACTCGTCATCGGTGGGGTTGAGGGCGCCGTCGGCGACCTAGTTCAAATCTTTACATTTTGGTCCTTTTTGCTCCAAATTTGCTCCTTTTTTGTATCTTTGTTCTCCAATGACCCTAATTCATCATTCCTGTAATAAAACATCAAAAATACCTTTCTTTAAAGTGCAATATTATTAAAAAGCATCAAGTCTTAAGAGTTCTAGTCTTCTATTTATTTCAAGAATGACTATATGTTGTAATATTAAGTCACTTAGAATATTCAAAAGATAGGAACTTCATGAGAACTCTACTAGTAAAAGACCT
>NW_018253288.1:57041-58489 GCF_001263595.1 Phalaenopsis equestris
CTTAAAGCCACCAAATTAACTCCACCACAGCCATTAGTTGGACCTAGTGACCAGTCCAAACACCATGAAACCACTTAAATCAAGCCATGGACCAAAGGTCCCCCAAATTAAGGGATCTTGTTTCCAAAAATGCACATGCTTAAGATATCTTTGCCAAATCCAAGCACATTTGCATTAAATTGCTGTGATGGATTCCTCTGGGTTCCCTGAGCTCCTAGCTACCTCCGGAAAAGCCCAAAACTGAGAGCCACTCCCATGCCACCTCACCCAAATCAAACCTAGAGGCCAGCTCATCCAAATCAAACTAGGGAGCTCCTCTGCCCTCCACCTAAGCACCACATTACACCTCTTGATTGGCCACTACAGCCACCATAACCCAATTTTTATAAAAGGCCACCTCCATGGCCGTTAAACAAGGTGCTGAAATTTCCTTAGAGAGGTCTCTCCAAACTTCACATAGTGCTTCCCTAAGATCCCCTCAGTGCATTCCAACCACTTTCCCTCACCCATTCCCATTGTCGGAGCCCAATTTTGAGCTTGAAACCCTCCCGTAAACCAGGACAGAACCTAGTACACCTTCACACTCCACCAAACTTTAATTCCTTATGCCTACACCTTCACAAGAGTGAAAGAAGCCAAAGCCCCATCAAATCCCCCTTCTACAAAGCCTCTACCATAGCTCTAGACCAACACCCAAATCCGGTCGTAATCGAATTCATACCTAGGCCTTACACCAAGACTAAGGACTCAATCCCTAGCCTCCTTGGACCCCATCCAAGCAGCTCTGATCGAAGCCTTCCTTCTAAGAGCAAAGATATTAAACTTCTCCTTCTCCCGAGCTTATTTTGATTCTCCATTTACGTAAGCTTGATTTCATGGCATCTTAACTGTATGGATATTTTCGTCTCACTTAGACGAGTCCATAGGATCAAACCCGAAGTGATTTGGTTGAGTCTAGGTCGAGATCTTAAGATTTTAGTGTGGACGGGCACAGGATCATTCTATCGGGGATGATAACGGGGAGTCGTTCGATCAAGCGTGTATCAAATGGACGGGGTAGATCGAGCCGGACAGCGCTGCGGCACATAAACAGTGGGCCGAGTCAGCAGCTATATGGACGGTGGTGTCCAACTAGAGCGCACCACGCATGCCTTCAGAGCTGCCTAGGATCTAGTCAGCACGCGCTGTTTGAATAGATAAATAGGGCCTTTTTCTATTTATTTAAATACCCTTAACTTAGACAATACATAACTTTGTGTAGAAAAATCACAAAAATAAAATAAAAATACCCTCTTGCTCAGTGAATAGAGGAGAATAATGTGAAATATTTTTCAAGTTCATTTGATGGATAAAATATTTTTAATTAATTAAACACTATTTAGAATCATTTGATTCTCCATGCATATTGACACATCACCTTGACTTAAAATTTTGACATGTTGTAGTCT
>NW_018253288.1:61517-62249 GCF_001263595.1 Phalaenopsis equestris
AACCCAGCTTAATATAAACTTTATTTAATCCTTTATATTAAATAGGGGAACTTGTTGGCAAATACAAAGGTTTCGCAGACCAAACAGACGTCATACTTTTCTTAGTTTATTTTGATCGAGCCTCATCCTCAATTCTTGTGTTTATCCTTCGGGATAGATACAAGATTTGAGGTACAGTGCTCTTTCATTTTAAACTATGAAAAATACGGTGTCAGTTTGATTTCATACTTCAACGTCCTTCCGAAGTAGGCAACGGGATTTCGATTCCAGCGACCGACAGCTTCTTACGGGCAACCCCACAAGCAAACCAACCCCCGAAATAATGCCGACATCCCTTTAGGTAGGGTCAGTGAAGCCAATTTTTGATTAGGCATCTCCTCAAGCTTCTCCTCACTTTTATATATTTTTTCTTTATTCTTTATTTTCTTTTCTCTTTTTCATTTGGATTGCTTTCAATCCTATATATTTTTCTTTTCTTTCAGGGATTGTTGTCAATCCTTTCTTTTTCCTTTTTTAAGTGAGGATTACTATATCTGGATAGCCTTTAATGATTTTGAACTTCACTTTTCTTCTCCTAAATTTGAAACTTAAAGCATTTCTTTACATTATAAATATTTCATAGTTTTTACATCATTTAGCCCCAATCTTTTCTTCTCAAATGAATTTCTAGATTCTTAATACTTCAAAATATAGTTTCCTTTACTTTAAATAGTTAACTATAGTCTTATTCTC
>NW_018253288.1:63064-69825 GCF_001263595.1 Phalaenopsis equestris
AGGTGGATTGGGTTGATACTGAGTATATCGGGGGCATTCAGGAAACGTAACATCAGGCTCTCCTCTGTAGTGTCGGGCCTGAGCTTCATAATAGGCTACCTCAAAATTTGAATGCCTCTGCAGGTACTCACTATCGTAATCGTGTCGACGTTCTAAACCTCCAATCCTTTCACTTATCAATTTTATGCTCTTCTGCTGCAAGATCAACTCATTCATCAAATCAGAGAGGATATAGGAACTAGAAGGTGGAAGGTCATAACTTGTAGAGGGGACATCTCTACTAGTAGAAGGTTCTTGAATTCTACTCCCAGTTCTCCATTTCTCATGAGATTTATAAGTCTTCAAACTAGCTTTACTAATGGGTTTCATAGGATAAACCCATTCTTCATCTCCAAATTCTACTACAGAAAGTTTGCAAATTGCATAAATACATAAATAAGTCCAGGAAATAAGTCCAGGATGTCCTAGACCTCCACTAGTCCCACTCATTGTTGTAGTCAATAAACTCTTGAGAATTATTCTCCCCACATTTATAGTTTTACTATTCTAAATACAAAAATTCAGAATAGCTCTATCTCTAGTTACCTCACTATGATGATAGGTCGGTAACAGAGTAGAGGAAATGAAATAGTGCCATGCCTTAGAGGTGGCATTCAACATGAAAGCAGAAAAATTTACCCTTTCTCGCCGCTTTATCTTCCATGTTCCTTTCCCATCAGTGAGAAAGTTGATCACATCATTGAGGGGGCCTTCCATTGTACTAAAGGATTCATATTGATTGCTGTAAGAGTCTGGGACTTCATTAAAAGTGTTGATGCGGACGGCAGTAAACTCAACAGGGAATCCACGCACTTGAACGATTCTGTCATCAGAACAAATCACATTGGCATAGAACTCCTTCAGAACATTTGCATCAGCTTTATTGGTGGTGTAACAAAAGTTTTCCCACCTCCGCTCGGCAATAACTCGTTCGATTTCTCCTCCCGGACTTTCAAAAACTCGATCTTGTATGCACTTCTTTCCTTTGAATATGGAAGTAAATTTTGTTTGAAGCCATCACATTGACGAAGTGAGACTCGTCGAACTCAATTCTTCTCTTTTGTCGTGGAGCTATTTTAATCTAATCAAATTATAGAAGCTTTCCACAAATTACTTCAAATAATTAAATCATCGCTTCCAATAGTAATTCTAAGAGTTCAACAATAAGATCCATGAATCTCTTCCCAAATTTTCTTTACATACTCAAATTTTTTGGATCTCTCAATGTGGGAGAAATTCATGGTGGAAATCAAACATTTTTAGTTTGGAGTGAAGCTCTTACCTATAGATGATCAAATCCGGTGTCAAAAAACCTTAAAATTGCCTCCTAATCCAAGATCTCTCAAGCCCTAGGTCAAAAATGACATTTTTAGGAGGAAGGGGATGATGAATAGTGGCAGTTGACTGGTTAAAATCGCAGTTAAAGGTTAGTGACAAGTATTGGGGCTAGCTCGCCATCGGTGGGGTCGATGACGTCGTTGGCACGCTTAATTGGAATTTAAATCCTACGTCTCGGGAAAATCTCACCGTCATCGGCGTCGAGGGCGCCGTCAGCGGGCTCTATTGATTTTGTCCAAATTCTGGATTTTTGCAATTCTGATCAATTCCAAGCCTAAACGACATTCGTTTAATCATTATAAACATAATTTTAAATAACTAAATGATGTACTTAGCACATATAAACTTTCACAACACAAAACATCACATTTATATATAAATTCCAAGGGGTACAATATACGTTACATAACACACCTAAGTTTGGTATTTTCTCAACCTCAATACATTAATTCAGCGTCGCAATCCAAGCCACAATACTCAAAACGCTGAAAACAAAACATCCTATGCTTAGTCTCAACTATACAGAGATCTATAAGCATAATTCTAAAGCAAAGCAAATACAAAGTTCAAATCAAAATACATAGATAAACATATAGGTAGTAATATAAATCTACTAATTCTCAGACTCAGTACTCGATTCTCCTCTGAGATCACCCATTTATTGCACATGAACTAAGAGGTTGTAGAAGGGTCGGAATGGAAATTCTTTAGTCGAATCCTCCTTAATTAATTTCATCATCCTCATCAGTGGCATCAAACTACCTTCTAAATGTCCAGAATGTTCGAAATATTCTTTCATCCTCCAGTCCAGATGATCAAAGTAATTAGAGATATTATTAATCGCATTCATGACATTTTGTACCTCCTTTTCCAATTTCTTGATTCGGCGCAAGATCACCAAAGTCTTATTAGGGACTAAGGGTTGAACTAGCAGTGAATTCTGAGACGTTTGATCTACTATAATGGCCATGTCATTTTCATCTTCAAAAATTGGGAATCTTTCAGTTGGATCCAAAGGCTTCCAAGGTAGTAGTATCTTTTCCCAATTTTCATAGGACACTTGGAACTGACTGCAAAGTGAGAAAATTGTGGAGGCGTGTCCAAGCCCATAAGTTGATCCGTGAACGTTCAAGCCCAAAACTGACTTCACAATTATATATCTAATGTCAATCGGCAGTCCCCTTTGGATGCAATAATTTAAAATGGCACTTTCTTTAGAAACTTAAAATAATAATTTAAAATGGCACTTTCTTTAGAAACTTTACCGATCTTCATTGTCGGTAACAGTTTCGCAGAAATGAAAAAGTGCAAATGTTTCAAAATGGGATTCAGAAGTGTTGCAAAAAAATTAACATACCTGTCTTCTCTTGTTTCCCAGTCGTCAGTTTTGTCTGTTAAATATTGGTAAATCTCATTCATCTGGTTTCTCGTTGAGATAAAATTGGAATAGTGGCAGACAGGAACATTCTCTATCATATATAATTTGTTGATCCGTGC
The DNA here is from genome assembly GCF_001263595.1 of Phalaenopsis equestris. NCBI lineage: Eukaryota > Viridiplantae > Streptophyta > Magnoliopsida > Asparagales > Orchidaceae > Phalaenopsis > Phalaenopsis equestris. Next base: position 65,939 of record NW_018253288.1, read on the forward strand.
AGGAGTGAAAGTGATCCATCTTCCTCGCACATAAACAACTCCTTGGTTGATTCCATAAAAAATTGCATAAAATTCTTTTACCATTGGAACCACCACGACGACAATAATGTAGCACAACACTTCCCATCTTCGGCCCGCTATCATTTTTTCAATATCGGTCGTGGGATTATTCAATCCGCAATTCACGAATTCTCGTTATTTGACTAATCTTTCCTTTGTCAGCAACTTGTTGAAGATTCATTGCGCTTCCACACTAATAAACTTTCGCCAATTGAAAACTCGCATTCTAGGATTATCAGAGGAATTGGATGCCATAGGAATGAAATTGGTAGAGTTTCACTTCCTTTTCGGAGGGAAAATATGAACTAGAATTCAAATATTTGAGTTTATAAATTTTGTGTTTAAAAAGACAATCCCCGCCCAAAATCCGCCAAAAACTGCCATTTGAACCCGCATAACCGTCCATTCATTGGTCTCGCCGTTGGTGAGGTCGATGGTGCCGTCGGTAAGTTTCTGCATTAATTTTATCTGGACTCTCGGGAAAAACCTGCCATCGACAGCGTCGAGGGCGCCGTCGGCACCTAAGGCAAAATTTTCACAGTTTCTCTCTGGTCCGAATGCGTTCCAAATTTTTTTCATGGATCCAATTTTTAAGATGTTTCAAGGGTAAATAATAGTAGTAGAGCTTAATACTACCATGAACTAGCGATAATCTCAAATAAAAACTACTATAATTACGAATAAAGTAAAGATAAATATGGGTTGCCTACCATAAAGCGCTTGGTTTAACGTCGTCAGCCCGACCTATTCAGGTGTTATTCAGGTTGACTGATCATTAAAACCTCTTTAAAATTTTGTCTTTTACCCTCATAATATGGTTTTAATCTATGTCCATTTACTTTAAATCTATTTCCCGTCTTCTGATCTTCAATTTCAATAGCTCCGTAAGTATAAACTTGAGTCACGGTAAATATTTCTAACCAACGAGACTTCAATTTAACAGGAAATAACTTCAGCCTAGTGTTGTAAAGCAAAACTTCTTGTCCTGGTTTAAAGTTCTTTTGGTTAATCTTTCGATCATGCCATAACTTTAAGTTTTCCTTATAATTTCTCTTGTTATCATAAGACTCATTTCTTACTTCTTCCAATTCATTTAATTGTAACAATCTCTTCTTACCAGCATCTTTCAAATTATAATTGATTTCTTTAATTGCCCAATATGCTTTACGCTCCAATTCTACTGGTAAGTGACAAGTCTTTCTAAAAATCAGTCTGTAAGGAGTCATTCCAATATGAGTTTTATAAGCAGTCCTGTAAGCCCATAATGCAGTATCCAATCTAGTGGACAAATCTATTCTACTAGGGTTTACAGTCTTTTCAAGTATTTATTTGATCTCTCTATTAGAAACTTCAGCTAACTGACTGGTTCGAGGATAATAGGCAGTAGAGATTCTATGAATAATATTAAATTTTTCTGTCAATCTCTGAATTTATTTATTTCTAAAATGGGATCATCCATCAGTGATAATCATTCTAGGCATTCCGTATCTAGTGAAAATATTTTTCATCAAAAATCTTGAAACACTTTTAGCGTCACAACGAGGTAAAGCTTGAGCTTCAATCCACTTAGAAACGTAGTCCACTGCAATTAATATATATAAGTTTCCAAACGAAGGAATAAACGGTACCACAAAATCTAATCCCCAAACGTCAAAGATCTCAACTTTTAACATGAAATTCAGAGGCATTTCATTTCTTCTAGATATATTGCCTACTCGTTGACATCGATCGCAAGTTTTTATGTATCTATAAACATTATAGTTTTTATGTATCTATAAACATCTCTAAAGATGATAGACCAATAAAATCCCGCTTGTAAAATTTTATAAGCAGTCTTAGCTATCCCAAAATGTCCTCCAAATTCAGAATCATGACATTTCTAAATGATCAACTCAGTTTCTTCATAAGGTACACATCTTCTCATACTAAGATCCTTATATTATTTATATAAATAAGGCTCATCCAAAAAATATGCTTTTGCATCATGAATGAATTTTCTCTGTTGTTGCAATATCAGCATAGGTGGCAAAATATCACTTACAATATAATTAACAATATCAACATACCATGGTATTTTCCACTCATTAATATTATAAAGTAGTTCATGAGGGAAACTATCTGTAATTTCATTGTCAGTGTCAGATAATTCTTAATTTTCTAATCTTGACAAATGATCAGCAATTTGATTATCAGTCTAATTAACCTTGGTTTGGCATCCTTCTTTTGCATCAGATATTTAATAGCAGAGTGATCAATGTGCACAACACATTTTATCCCAATTAAATAAGATCTAAATTTGTCAAAAGCATACATAATAGCCAGTAACTCTTTTTTAGTAACAGTGTAGTTAATTTGAGCATCGTTAAGATTTTTACTAGCATAATATATAACTTTAAAGATCTTATAATACCTTTGTCCAAGAACAGCCTCAATAGCATAATCACTACATGCACATCAGTTCAAATGATTTCTCTCAGTTAGGTGAAACTATTATAGGGGTTGTGATTAGCTTTTCTTTTAATAACTCAAAGGCATTTAAACAGTCTTCAGTAAAATCAAATTTCTTGTCCTTTTCTAAAAGTTGGCATAGAGGTTTGGTAATTTCTTAAAAATCTTAAATATAACGTCTGTAAAAAACAACATGTCCAAGAAAAATTCTAACCCCTCTTGCATTAGTACGAGGAGATAATTTGGATATAATTTGAATTTTTGCAGGGTCTACTTCCATACCATTTTCCAAATTTTATTCCCTAACACAACTCCTCCTGCAACCATAAATTGACATTTTTCCCAATTTAGAACTAAATTATTTATTTCGCATAACTTCAGAACTTTTTCAAGATAATTTTAACTTGCATCAAATGATGTTCCAAATACTGAGAAATCATCCATAAATACTTCCAATCCATCATCAATTAACTTACTAAATATGGACATCATACATCTCTGGAATGTTGCAGGTGCATTACATAATCCGAAAGACATTCATCGAAAAGTAAAAGTTCCAAAAGGACTAGTAAATGTTGTCTTTTCTTGATCCTCAAGAGCAATAGGAATTTGATGGTAATTGATATATCCATCTAAAAAGCAAAAATATTTGTGCCCACCAAGTCTATCCACTATTTGATCTAAAAAGGGTAAAGCGAAGTGATCTTTCCTGTGGCAGTGTTTAATTTTCTATAATCAATGCAAATATGCGACCCAGTAACTTGTCTGATAGATATTAATTCATTATTTTCTTTTGTTTCAACAGTCACTCCTCCTTTCTTAGGAACACAATGAATTGGACTTACCCACGCACTATCTGAAATAGGATATATAATTCCAGTGTCTAACCATTTCAAAATTTCCTTCTTGACTACTTCTTTCATCATTGGTTTTAATCTCCTTTGTGGATCAAATCTTATTTTATATTGTTCATCCAGTATAATTCTATGCATACAGATCAAAGGACTGATTCCTTTAATATCAGCTAAGGTCCAACCAAAAGCTTTCTTATATCTTTTTAATGTATCTAACAGTCTTTGCTCTTGCAGATCATTTAATTCTAAAGATATAATAACAAGTAATGTAGATGAGTCTCCTAAAAATACATACTTCAAGTGACTAGGCAATAAGTTCAGGTGATTTTATAACCGATGGAATTAGATTTTTATCGGCATTTCTCGTAATATCCAACATCTCAAATCTTTCTTGAACATAATCTAATTTTTTATTTCCTAATTCGTCCAAAATAACCTAATTCGTCTTTTCAGATTGTTCCTTCTCTACCAAATATTCTTCTTCTTCAAAATGCTTTTTGTCTTCAAAATGTTCTTTAAAATGTT
>NW_018253288.1:70230-71001 GCF_001263595.1 Phalaenopsis equestris
GCTAGCTCCCAAATCACATAAAGCTCTTCCATAAAATTTTTTACCGATAGCACACGGTATAGTGAAACTGCCAGGATATTTTAATTTTTCAGGAAGCTTTTTCTGAATAATTGCACTACACTCTTCGCTAAGTGCAACAGTTTCATTTTCTATGAACTACCTTTTCTTGTTTAGAATATATTTCATAAATATCACATAATTGGACATTTTCTCTAAAGCTTCTACGAAGGAAATGTTTACCGTTAACTTCTTAAGAATTTCTTAAAATTTGGAAAATTGTTTGTTCGTTTGTGTTGCTTCAATCTTTGAGGAAACGGTGGTGGAGGTTTCTCCACAGTAATTTTCATTTGTGTAAATGGATACTCTAAATCTGGGTATTCATGATCCTTCTCTTTTTTGGTATCCACTTTCTCTTTTTCAATTTTTGTTTCTTTTTGCACCCTTATTTCCAATTCTTTTCCACTTCGTAATTATATCACTTTAATTTGTTGTTTTCATTGGTCTTTAGGATTTGGTTCCACAGTACTAGGAAAAGTTCCTAATTTTCGGGTACTAAGCACAGTAGCGATATGCCCTAATTAGTTTTCAATATTCTTAAAAGCAGTTCCTTGATTTTGTAATTATTTCCTTAAATCTATAATTAATTTTCTTGATTCTGTATTTGTTGACCCATGTTTAATATTAGCTCTTCCATAGACAATTTCTTCTCCTTATTTCTTCTCCTTAATTTGAATCCTGGAGGATAAGAAGGTCTATAGTTAACATTTCCTT
>NW_018253288.1:71085-71733 GCF_001263595.1 Phalaenopsis equestris
TTAAAATTTGGATGATTCTTCCAACCTGGGTTATAATTGTTCGAATATGAGTTGTTGGGTCTATTAATAGCATTTAAGGTCTCATATGAAGGTTGAACATCCACAAATTGCCGAGATGAATTTTCTTCCATCATAAGAGGTGTTGAAGAATAATTCATTCCATAATGATCTAATTTCCTTGATGTTGTAGCAATCTGCGAAGCTAACATAGATATTGCATCAGAATCATCGATACTAGATACTCTTTTAGGAATTACCTGCTCAGAGGGCCATTGAAAATTGTTGGTAGCCATCTCTTCTATTAATGAATAAGCCTCATCAAAAGGTTTTGACATTAAAGAACCACCAGCCGCAGCATCTATAATCAATCTAAGAGATCCCACTAATCCATTTTAAAAAGTTTGAATTATTAACCAATCTGGTAACGAATGATGAGGACACTTCCTAAGAAGATCTTTAAATCTCTCCCAAGATTCATGTATTGACTCTCCATCAATCCGATAGAACGATGTTACTTCATTTCTAAGTTTAGGAGTTTTTGATGGAGGGAAATATTTGGAAAGAAATTTTTGTGAAAGTTCTCCCCAAGTTCTAATAGATCCTGGTGATAATGAATTTAACCACATCTTAGCCCATCTTAGCCTTATC
>NW_018253288.1:72019-73404 GCF_001263595.1 Phalaenopsis equestris
TTCCTTGATTGTTCAGGTTGTTTTCCATTGTATCAAAATTTCTAGGTTCTCTTCTTAATTTTCTAATCCTTCTAACAGTGCGTTCTAATTCCGAATTATAGGGTATAAGATTTTCAGGTCCAAATTTACTCATACAATTTGAAATCAATACTCAGTAATATAATTAACTCAATATAAATATAAAAATAAGTGGCAATTTAAGTAAAAATATTCTAATAATCCTAATTTATCTATTACTCTGATCATAATTTTACTCACTCACTCCCCGACAACGGCGCCAAAAACTTTGACAGCGACTTTATATATGCAATAAAATATAAGATAAATATGGACATATTAAATATTCATTAATTGTAAAGTAAAACTTATCAACACAAGTATATGTATCGCTCAAGTAATATAGGGCTCTAATGGAGTCCTAGATATCTATCCCACAGGGAGTAGTTTAGAATTACGGACTAAGACCTTAGAAAAGCAAAACTTTAATCACAACAACGACGTTCAATTTGCTTATCTGTCACCAATAGACAATTGAAATAAATAGATAAATTTAATAACTAATAAATAACTAATGATATAAAGTAGTGTTTAATTGTGATATTCAATATATAAGAAAGCATCATTCTCCTTGTCAAGAAATTATAGTGAATGGATAAAATGAACTAGTTCAATTTATATTGTGTCAAATAAGAGCATACATATTCTTTACCCTTTAGTCCAGGAATAAAGAACATTGACTAATCCTATGCTTGTTTATTGAATCTGCGGCTAGGCTGGGAGGATACTGGCTCTCACTTTGGAGCTCCCACGTTCCCGTCACCTGAGGGCTAACATCTACACTTCAATACCCAAATGATAGGATCAAATTGAGGAGTTTAGTCTGTTACTCTAAACTCTCCAATTCTACGCCCAATAATTTTTATTTCCCTATTTATTTACACCCAACTTTTAAGGACTTTGACCTCCCTAAAACTTGGATGTAATCCTCACTTTAGTTGTAAAACTCAACATATTTTAAGAAATCAATTGACCAAATTGAAAGTAAATTAAGATTAAAGTGAAAAGATACTTAAACAATTTCATTGCTTCGCCAATTCAAATCGCCATTTCACAAATCTCGAGACAAGAAGAAAGACAGAGAAAACTACTTAAAACTCATGGGAAAAACACAACAAAACTCAAAATTCATATATAAAATCAAAGTCATACAAACTACAACAAGTAAATAACTTATCTTTAAATTATCCCCAAGAACACTCCTTGAAGTTCCTCTGAATCTCTTCATTTCTTTACAGCACACAAAATTCCTCTTCGAAGTAGCAAGGAAGAAGAAATCTCTCACTTTCCCTCTACTCTTACAATTTCTCGAAGAAATCCTCACAATT
>NW_018253288.1:73445-84506 GCF_001263595.1 Phalaenopsis equestris
TCTAACCTCTAGGGCCTCTAATGGAACCTCTCTAACCTCTAGGGCCTCTAGACTCTCACCACCTCCTCTAGACTCTCTCAATTTTTCTTTTAAAGTTGTGGTTAAAGTTGTGGATGAGCTTTCCCAAGAGTTGCCTAAGCATCCTTTTAAAATTTGGACTTATCCAAAGCTTGAGTAAGCATAACCGTCGATCTCGTCATCGGCGGCCTCAAGGGAGCCGTTGGCGGGCTTCTAAAAAGTTTTGTCCTGTAATCTTGGGAAAAACTCGTCGTCGATAGGGTCGAGGACGCCTTTGGCGGCCTAGTTCAAATCTTGACATTTTGGTCCTTTTTGCTTCAAATTTTCTCCTTTTTGTATCTTTTTTCTCCAATGACCCTAATTCATCATTCCTGCAACAAAACATCAGAAATACCTTTCTTTAAAGTGCAATATCATTAATTCTTTTATAAAATAGGTATGAAAATCTCAACATATTTTATCATTAAAAATAGTATAAAATAGGTATGAAAATCTAAACATATTTTCCTTTGGTCATAGGCCATTGTAGCAGGCCTTAAAAATATAAAATTTTAGGGTTAGCTATATGGCCAAAAACCTCGTAATCGTTTGTGTAAGCATTGAAAACAAAGGTTGATCTATAGACCGGGCAAGTCTTAATTTATGGGAATTTTAAAAAATTAAGGGGTGTAAAATTTAATTAATGCAAAAAAGTTTCAAAGTGCACGCAACACAACAAGATTTGGTTTAATTTGTGGAATAACAAATAAAATTTGGAAGGGAGATGTGAAAAATTTTAGGACCCAGTGCGGGACCCAGTTAGTGGCAGAAAATGCCCAGGTGGAACTAGTCCACCGACACACCTATTGGGGATCTGACCCCATATAATAATTTAAAGAGTCCTTAATGGCGTTCTGAACCCCTTTGTTCAAAAATGGTTGAACAGCTAGTCCTGAAGTCTAAGGAGTTGATTGTACCTTCCCAAGACAGAAATGAGTAAAGTATGTCAACGGAAGAAGGGTAATTTTGTCCAAGAGGGGCATGGACACATTACCGATGTGTGGAGATAATATTTCCTGATTTGTATGGAGAGAAAAGCTTATCCCCAGCGGAGTCGCCAGAAGCTGTCGGTGCTATTTTGGGGTTTTGTGGGGAGTTGCCCGTAAGAAGCTGTCGGTTACCGGAATCGAAATCCCGTCGCCCGCTTCAGAAGGACGTTAAAGTGTGAAATCAAACTGACCCCATATTTTTCATAGTTTAAAATTAAGGAGCACTGTACCTCAAATACCACATCTTTCCCAAAGGATAAACACAAGAATTGAGGATGAGGCTCGATCAAATAAAGTAAGGAAAGTATGACGTCCGTTTGGTCTGTAAAACCTTTATATTTACCGACAAGTTCCCCTATTTAATATAAAGGATTAAATAGAGTTTATATTAAGTTGGGTTTGGGCATGCTTCCTATAAGAGTAAGCCCCTATAGTTAATTACATCTTAAATGACCAAAGTCACTTAAGAAGACTCTCGATAAAAATCAAGAGATATTATCTTCAAGGAGTTTCAAAGGGTAGGACTTTTCAATGAGATCGGACGTAGAGGTGTGAAAAGGGATTGGTTCAAATTTAGAACATTTTATTATAGAATCTGAAGGAGGAAGAACTAGGGGATGTCATAGATCCAGAGGGAAACGTCGGTGACTTCCCAAGCTATGCTAATGTTTGGCTTCAATTTAGGAGAAATCATTTAGATGTTTCATCCTGCAATTTTTTCTATGAATTTTATTAGTTAGGGCTTATATTCATTTGCAATGATCACACAAATAGCCTGAAAGATGTGAGGATTTAGGCCATGAAAAACGATAACCTCGGAATCCTAAGACGAGTTAAGACTTATATTTTATAGAAGGGCTATGCAAAGGCCTAAAGATGATGTGAGGATTTACCTTGCATAAGCAAGCAACCTCGAAGTTCTATGACTTTATTGTTTAAGTCTAAAGAAGGAAGATTGATTTAGCTGCGGAAGACAAGTTTTGCTATTGAAGATGGTCGTGCTGCCCCCCGTGCTAGCTCGAAGCTTCTCGCCACGACGAGTTTGAGTTTTCTAGTGTGTCAAGTTAGAATGTCAAATCAGGTGGCCCTATGATTGAAGTACTTTAAATTTTATGAGGGCATATTAAATTTGATTAGAGCGACACCGGCTAGGATCCTACGGTTCTCTCATTCTGGCACCTCTATTTTCTATTGGATTTACTTAGTCCAAATGAACTTACTAAACTCAATTTAATGAGTTCCATAATTTCATTTAGACCATGGGAAACCTTGTTAGCAACCGTAGGTTACCTCCTCCGACGGATTCCCGATCACCCTATAGAGACATCTTAATTTAGTTGCAATTGTAGTTTTGTGTGATGTTTGTGATTAAATTTTGAGTTGTTTTATATTTTGACTGTTGTGGCGGTGAATTTTATCTTGGTTGATTTTAGTTTTAGTTTTGGTTAACATGCAACTTTATGTTGTTTTCATACATGTAGGTAAATACAATTATAAAAAAAAAGAAAGAACATGGGCATAAAGATAAGCATGTAATGAAAAGGCACAAGAAAGACAGTACTATAAACTGTTAAAGCGTACCTGGTGAGTCTTCTCATTCCACCACCTGAAACTTAAAAAATGCATGTGAGGGCATTTATGAAGAGCAGGAAAAGTAAAGTTCTGATGGTTTTCCTAACTCTATGTTGTATTTTGGTGAGTCCTTAAAATTTTAATTAAGGATGATTTCATTGAGCAAAGAGCAAAGTATATTAAGTTTAATAGACCTCTTAGGTATCCAATATGTTAGGAGGAGGAACCAGGTCCATGCCTCCCTCTCACCAACTGGTGAAAAGCCTCGTGTCCATTTAAACTTATTATGTCGCTTAGTGGTTCATCCTGTGAATACTTCTAATGCACAGTGAAAATTGATGTCTTAATTATCCCTAAGAAGGGGGTAATTATCATTCATCATTTAATTTGAAAATTATGTGAGTGAATTTCCTTAAAGGGCAAGTTGGTGTAACCTGAACACTTAGCCAATTTTTTTAATTAGGCTTAGTCTTGTTTCAAGGATGTTTGATTATGTTATGTTGATTTCTCTAATCCTCATTTAGTCAATTTTGATTTTTCCTAAGTCACCACTAAGCCCTTAAGACCTAGGTGAGTGTCTTAATTAGATTTGAAAAGGTTAAGCTTTAAGTGGTCATGATTCATGATTTGGATTTTATATAAAAGAACAAAAATAGGGGTATTAAATTGATTAATCATTGACTTCAAAAGTCATACCCCTAAGTCCAGGATCATTTAATTTTAATAAACTTCCATATTTCAATAATTTAGAAATTTATTAACTTAATTGAGAAAGTGAGATTGGTTTCTACCAATTAACCCCTTGTGTTTCAAACATCAAATAAATTGATTAAGATCAGAGGTTGCCCATTTGCCTCCTTAACTTAAGCCTAAACATTAATTAACGCTAAATTTACAAAATTACACGTTTGCCCCTAAGGCTCTAACACTTCATAATTTATTAAATTCAATTCAAATGACTTTGAGATTTTTATCCTACCTCATTCATGGGTCAATTAAGACATAAGAGGAGAAAATGTGATTTTTTAGAATTTAATTTATTTTATATAATTATTTTAATGTAAAAATAGGATTTTTCAAAGAAAATTCCTAACTTAACCAAGGTAAATTCTAATCCTTTGAAGTTTTTATTGGAGGTAGACCTAGACTAGAGAAGCCTTTGTACCAAATTTTATGATTTTTTGAATTCTCTGTGATTTATTAGAATTATTTTAATTTCTAGATTATTTAATAAAAATAAAATATTTTAAATGACGAAAATTAAGCTTTATGTCTATGAAAAATCTCTCTAAGATTAGAGAACCCATAGGAGTAAATTTCATATTTTTCTAATTTTTCTTTGATTTATTGAAATTATTTTAGTGAAAATCCATTTTTTTAGCCTTTAAAAAGTATTTTAAGCTTCTAAATACCATGTCTTTATTTAGAGAACCAAGAAAAATATCCCAATTACTTCTAAGTGCTTAGGAAATAATTTATAATATTTCCATGAATTTTATTATTTTTGTGTTCTTTATGAATTTTTAACTATTTAAAATAGGTTAAAAATCAAGTTTTTATTATAAATGTTATTTTTTTTTTATAAAATATCCCTGACACAGAGAACTCAAAAAACTAAGTTTCATAATTTTTTGAGTTATATTTTGATTTTTAAAAATCATTTAAGTGTAAAAAGTGGTATTTATTTTTAAAAATCAGTGGTATTTATTTTTAAAATATTTATTTTTAAAAATCAACTTAAGTTATTAAATAAACTCAAAAGGAGAAACCTTTGCATGAAATGTGAACCTCAGTTGCAGGAAAATCATGTGGTTGAGATTCTACTCAAGAGCATACATGGGCCAGTAGCTTTCATGCTCAAGGGACTCACCATCAAATCCTTCGAGAAGCTACTCAATAAAACCAGTAGTCTTTAGGAGGAAATCAAGCACTTGGAGTCACACAAAAAGGCTAAGGTGCCCAGAGTGTTCGAAAAGAAATTAGGAGTAGTAGCGATCATCAACAAAGGAAAGCAGCCAATGAAGATATATGCAGAAGATCCTCGCCAGTCTTCGTCACAGTATGCTAAGAAACAGAGCAGTCAATCCAATCAGTGACCACCTCAAGAAGGATCACCTCGATCAGGTGATAAGAAAATGTCCCTGTTAGAACGACATAAAACGATGTATTCTTTCAAAGATGAAGCTATACCTAAAATATTCAGAGGTCTGATGAAGAAGCCAGAATTCAGACTACCAGACCTGAAGAAGCCCGAAGAGGTGAGTAAGAAAAATGAACCAAATTATTGCCCATACCACCCGTTGCTCAGACACACTAGATAGGGATGCTTCGTCTTTAAGGACTGGCTCGAGAGGAACCTTAAAGAAGGGAACATAATATTCCCAAAAGAATACTTAAGAAACCTGAAAAGGGTTCCATAAATATGATTTTGGCTGAGCCAATCTCCTTAATTTATCCGTATATTGGAACAGATGGATGGAGTACAACTTGGGACAAACTCAAGAGAGTCCTCAATCAAATACAAGATTCATCAAAACAATCTTCTGCATATACCAGAGAAGAAGGATGGACTGAAGTCTAGAGCAGATCATCAAAGAAAATACTGAACAAGATCCAGTGTGCATCAAGACAAGCCTCCATTAAGAGTCCGCAGCATACCAAGCCCAAAATAAAGGTTTCGCCAGGAGATCTGTCATCGACAGCGACAAAGAAGAAGAAAAAAAGCATCACTACATAGATTTGATAGCATGAGGGGTAGGATAGGGACCGCCTCTACCAGATTAGTTGTCTCAAATTCGAAGAACAAAATCCTCGAACCCTTGACTTTGTATGATTACCTTTTTGCCCCTTTGGGGTCTTATGAACATAATGATTGTGATTTCAGCTACATTTTAACTGTTTCTAGTGATAAAATAACTGATTATGACCAATCTAACTTCGATCTTGATCCCCAAAATGATCCTTAAATCTTACTCGAGTCTGATGAACTCGTTGTCAAGTCCAAAGAAGACATCAATGACACCGCTTACGACAGCACCGGGAGCGAGGAGCCAATTCTCGAGCACTACGGTACACCGCTTACCATAAACCTAGATCTTTCTCACAAAGAGGAGACACCGAAAGATTCAATAATGATAGCTTAAGAAGAAGAAATCATAGAAGTTAACTTAAGGAGCGGAAAGGTGTTACCACCAAGAACAGCTTCCACATATAAAAGAAAGCAGATAATGACCCGAGAAGAGATACCTCCATCTCCACCAGTGGAAGAACCACATAATCAAGATAAAATTGGAGGATCATACAAAGTATATTACAATGTGCTAGCTCATCTTAGGAGGTTGCTAGCCTGATTAAGGATCTACGATGCTCTGATCCTGTCACAGGAGATGAGAGAGTCTCTGGTTACAGCTTCACTTAACCTAGAGATTTTCTTAGCTTAGTTGACCAGCATATCCTCAGATGAAGTTTGTTTGTTGAAAGAATAGCCTGGGGGTAACCTTCACATATGAAGACTTGCTGCTCGGTACCGTTGACCACAACCATCCACTCTACATCTCCGTCAACATTGGTAGATTTGTGTTGTCCAGAGTTTTAGTAGATCCTAGAGAATCTCTTAACTTGATGAGCCTACAGACTTTGGCCTATTTGGATATTAAAACTCAAGAGCTTATGACCGATAAAATGATGTTAAGAGGATTCAACCAAATGGGAGAAAGAGCCAACATGGTTTCATCATCCTTACACCAATGCATCAAGTACTGCAAAGATGGTCAAGAAAATTGCATCAAAGAAGACTTACAACCATTTTCAGTGCATGAAGTTGGTATCCATGAAGATGCTGTCTACTACGTGCCTCCAAAGATAACTGTCTTCTCTCGCAAAATTATCACAAATAAAAATGAAGATTTGGAAAAATCACAAAGAGGAAGCCATTCAACTCCGCTTCAACGATCTTCCACCACTCCCTTACAACAAACTGGTGGAGGTTCTTTTAGTTCGCGCACTCGAGGTCAAGGCCAGGGACGTGGATGAGGAAGAATCAACTTAATCATTGAACGAACTAGGCCAACTATCAACATTGGTAATGAAGATAGTTCCGAAGATGAAATAATGATTGAAAAATAAAAGAAACCTCATTATGAGATATCCTTATAAGATACAAAGAAGAATGAATATGAAACAATGTATGATCAGATAAACCACTATGTGAATGCAATAACCCTTACTCCGATTCTCCCTCAAAAGGTCAATAGTTTAGAGGTCAAGGGAGTCCATAGTGTTGGTTCAAAGGTGATTAAATTTTACCTCTACTGAGCTTGAAAGACATGTAAATTTGGATGATGATCCTAATGAATTAATGGAATTGTCTTTTCTTTACTTTTCGCCTTGTGTTTAAAAGTTAATTCAACAGAGAAGCTTACCAAAACAAATACTAAAAGATAAATTTCAACTTTTTGAAAAATTATAGAATGTTAAAAGTTGAACTCCCAACTCAAAAGAGGGTCTCTGATTTGGTACAGTCAGACCAGTCGATGATTCTTAATTTTGCATGGTTGTTACTAGTGAGTTAGAAGAGGATTGCCTCGATATAGAGGATGACTCTATTGATCAACTAGTAGAACATGCACTGCCAGAATTTAAGGAGGAAATTAAATCTACCGTTGATGAATTGAAAGAGATTAACCTCGGGACTGAAGAAAAACCCCAACCTACATTTATAAGTTCTCTACTCAATGACTAAGAATCTTTAGAATTGATCAAACTATTAACAAAATTCAAAGATTGCTTCGCATGGAGATATGATGAAATGCCATGACTGTCAGTAGAGGCTGCAGTTCATAAACTCGGGGTGGACAAGAATATAACCCCAATAAAACAAGCTCCCAGGAGAATGCACCTCGAAATAGAACAACAAGTCATCGTCGAGGTGAAGAAATTAATAAACACCAACTTTGTAAAAGAAGAACAATACCCAACGTGGTTAGCTAACATTGTACTTGTTAAGAAGAAAAATGGACAGATCCATGTTTGTGTCGACTTCAGAGATTTGAACAAGGCATGCCAAAAGACAAGTTTCCGCTACCAATTCCAGAAATGATGGTGTATATCGCTTAAAAACACAAAATTTTCTCCTTCATGGACGAATCATCGGGATACAACCAAATCAAGATGGCTCCCAAGGATGCAACACTTACAGCCTTCAGAACAACGATTAGAATTTTCTGCTACACAGTGATGTCGTTTGGCCTAAAGAAAGCCAAAGCAACATATCAGCGCGCAATGACAAATATTTTTTACGATCTCATCCATAACCAAGTAGAATGATACGTGGATGATTTGGCATCAAAAGTAAACAAAAAATAAACCATTTCTATGATTTGAGGATCGTGTTTGATTGGTTACGACGATATAACCTTAAAATGAATCTCTTAAAGTGCGCCTTTGGCGTTACTTCTGGGAAATTTCTGGGATTCATTGTCCGTCATCGGGGAATCGAGATTGACCTGGATAAAATTAAAGCTATCTTGGAAATGCCTCCTCCTAAAACCTTGAAACAAGTATGTTCCTTCCAGGGGAAGTTGGCTTATCTGAGATGCTTTATTTCTAATCTCTCAGGTGGGTGTCAGCCTTTCTCGGCATTAATTAAAAAGGACGCCAAATTCATTTGGGAAAAGAAATGCCAACGGGCCTTTGAGGATGTTAAACTATATCTAATGAAACCTCCTATTTTGGCAGCCCCTATCACAGAGAAATCGTTGATACTTTATACCCGCGGCCTTATACGACTCTCTTGAAGCCCTCTTAGCCCAAGTCAATGATGAAGGTAAAGAAAATGCACTCTACTACTTGATTCATCACCTAATACTGATTGAGATAAGGTATCCACCTATTGAGAAGCATTTTCTGACGTTAATTTTTTCTTCTCAAAAGCTTAGAGATTACATGCTTTCTCATAATATTACCCTAATCTCAAAAGTTAATCCATTGCAATATCTGATGACCCGACCAGCACTCTCCGGACGTTTAGCAAGATGGTCAGTGATCTTATTGCAATTTGATATAACTTTTGTTCCCCTCTTTGCTATCAAGGGACAAGTACTAGCAGACTTTCTCGCTGCACACCCACTGCCAGTTGGGTCCTCTCTCAACGACGAGTTAATAGACGAGCAAATACTACAAATGGAGTTCTCCAGTGTGCAACACTGGGAGATGTACTTCGATGGTGCTTCGTCGGCCAGAAAAGATAAAGGATCAGACATAGTTATACCAGGCAAAGCAGGGATCGATTTGATCTTTATCACACCAGATAAGGGTATGTTGAGGTTCTCATACCATCTGACAGAGCCATGCACTCACAATGAAGCAGAATATGAAGCTTTAATCACCGGGTTGGAAGTGGTAATCTTAATGGATATAACAAACATTGTCATTTATGGCGACTCTCAACTTGTCATCTAGCAAGTCGCCGGACGATACAAAATTTTGAAACCAAGATTAACAGAGTACCATTAGTACACAATGAAGCTGCTGGAGCAGATCCATGATGTGACTTTCTACCGGATTCCTAGGGGAGATAATGCCCATGCCGACGCTCTAGCAAAACTCATTAAAGAAATAACATGTCCCTCAGAGGATTCCATTGAAATCACAATACAAGGATGATATGTCTTGTCTCAAATTGACCTCAAAACTTTACACAAGCTCCTAAAATAAGAAGTAATAAATACAGTTGCAAACATCAATGAAGCTTAGCGCAAGCCATTAATAGAATATTTTCATATAGAAAAGCTACAAGAAGACAAGTCTAAAGCACATCATATCACAAGAAGGGCCATGTCTTACTCTCTGGTGGAAAACGTTCTCTACAGAAGATCATTTGACCAGATGTGGCTACGGTGTTTGAATAAAGCCGAAGCACGGAATATTGTCAAAGAAGTACATGTCGGACTGTGTGGCGCTCATCAGTCAGGGCCGAGAAGGAAAATAAAGATCAAAAGACGCAGATATTGTTGGTTAGCGATGATCTCTGATTGCATGGATAAAGCCAGAAAATGTCACTAATGCTAGGTGCATGGGGTGATCTTACACCAGCCTCCGAATGTGCTACACCCAATTGTTGCCTCATGACCATTAAAGTGTTGGGGCACGAACATAATAGGTCCGATAGACCCTCCATCTTTTAAAGGGCATAGGTTTATACTTGCCACTATAGATTACTTCTCCAAATGGGCAGAGGCAGTACCGTTATGTGAGGTTACAACATAGCACGTCCTTCAATTTTTCAAAATCCAAATTGTCTACTGTTTCGGAGTACCGCGAAGAATAATTTCTGACAATGGGACAGTTTTTGGAAGCACAAAGATCAACAAATTTGTCAAAAGACATGGGATATATTGGAGATACTCTACGATTTACTATTCTAGAGCAAATAGTTTGGCTGAAGCCTTCAACAAAACACTGGTACAGATTTTAAAGAAAACACTGGATGAAAACAAAAAGGATTAGTAGAACAAACTATTAGAAACCTTGTGAGCCTACCAGACGACTTTCAGGACTCCCACTCAGTGTACACCCTATATGCTCATGTACGGGTTCGAGGTCGTGCTATCATTAGAAATCCAGACACCATTTCTTAAAGTTGCTGTTGCCAATCAACTCACCACAAAAGAAAGTGCAAAACTCAGACTTGAAGAAGTGGAGAGTCTTGAGGGAAAACGACTAGAAGCACAACAACATTTGGAGCTTTACCAGGTAAAGATGGTACAAGCCCATGACAAATTGGTCTCCCCAAGGACATTCAAAGTTGGTGACCTCGTACTTGTGCTCAAAAGGCCTATTCCTGCTTGCCGCAAAATAGGTGAAAAATTTGAGCCAACTTGGGAGGGACCGTTTGTCATTGAAAAAGTCTACACAGGAGGAGCCTACCAGTTTGTGGACTTCCAGGGCAAAAGACCTATGTTACAAATAAATGGATGATATTTGAAAACGCATTACGCAACCTGATGCCGCTTGCCTCTGCTTTCTTTGAAACTTTAGAAACTTTGATTATTTTGGGGTTATCTATGTGGACAAAGGTTTATGCCGGGTCCAAATTTTATAATTAGTCTCAATATAATGAAAATTTTGAAAAAATATTTTAAACCTCAAATTTTCTTCTTTCCACTTTTGCATAACGTGACACACATATTTTCTTGTTACCTCTTGAGTTGGATGTGAGTCATGGTGCTTTCCTTCTCAATGTAAAACACACATATTTCCTTGTCACTGCTTGGGTTGGATGTGAGTCCTGGTGCTTTCCTTCCTAACGTGACAAACATATTTTCTTATTACCTCTTGAGTTGGATGTGAGTCATGGTGCTTTCCTTCTTAATATAACACACACATATTTCCTTGTCACTGCTTGGGTTGGATGTGAGTCCTGGTGCTTTCCTTCCTAACGTGA
>NW_018253288.1:86780-131366 GCF_001263595.1 Phalaenopsis equestris
GTTTGCCCCTAAGGCTCTAACACTTCATAATTTATTAAATTCAATTCAAATGACTTTGAGATTTTTATCCTACCTCATTCATGGGTCAATTAAGACATAAGAGGAGAAAATGTGATTTTTTAGAATTTAATTTATTTTATATAATTATTTTAATGTAAAAATAGGATTTTTCAAAGAAAATTCCTAACTTAACCAAGGTAAATTCTAATCCTTTGAAGTTTTTATTGGAGGTAGACCTAGACTAGAGAAGCCTTTGTACCAAATTTTATGATTTTTTGAATTCTCTGTGATTTATTAGAATTATTTTAATTTCTAGATTATTTAATAAAAATAAAATATTTTAAATGACGAAAATTAAGCTTTATGTCTATGAAAAATCTCTCTAAGATTAGAGAACCCATAGGAGTAAATTTCATATTTTTCTAATTTTTCTTTGATTTATTGAAATTATTTTAGTGAAAATCCATTTTTTTAGCCTTTAAAAAGTATTTTAAGCTTCTAAATACCATGTCTTTATTTAGAGAACCAAGAAAAATATCCCAATTACTTCTAAGTGCTTAGGAAATAATTTATAATATTTCCATGAATTTTATTATTTTTGTGTTCTTTATGAATTTTTAACTATTTAAAATAGGTTAAAAATCAAGTTTTTATTATAAATGTTATTTTTTTTTTATAAAATATCCCTGACACAGAGAACTCAAAAAACTAAGTTTCATAATTTTTTGAGTTATATTTTGATTTTTAAAAATCATTTAAGTGTAAAAAGTGGTATTTATTTTTAAAAATCAACTTAAGTTATTAAATAAACTCAAAAGGAGAAACCTTTGCATGAAATGTGAACCTCAGTTGCAGGAAAATCATGTGGTTGAGATTCTACTCAAGAGCATACATGGGCCAGTAGCTTTCATGCTCAAGGGACTCACCATCAAATCCTTCGAGAAGCTACTCAATAAAACCAGTAGTCTTTAGGAGGAAATCAAGCACTTGGAGTCACACAAAAAGGCTAAGGTGCCCAGAGTGTTCGAAAAGAAATTAGGAGTAGTAGCGATCATCAACAAAGGAAAGCAGCCAATGAAGATATATGCAGAAGATCCTCGCCAGTCTTCGTCACAGTATGCTAAGAAACAGAGCAGTCAATCCAATCAGTGACCACCTCAAGAAGGATCACCTCGATCAGGTGATAAGAAAATGTCCCTGTTAGAACGACATAAAACGATGTATTCTTTCAAAGATGAAGCTATACCTAAAATATTCAGAGGTCTGATGAAGAAGCCAGAATTCAGACTACCAGACCTGAAGAAGCCCGAAGAGGTGAGTAAGAAAAATGAACCAAATTATTGCCCATACCACCCGTTGCTCAGACACACTAGATAGGGATGCTTCGTCTTTAAGGACTGGCTCGAGAGGAACCTTAAAGAAGGGAACATAATATTCCCAAAAGAATACTTAAGAAACCTGAAAAGGGTTCCATAAATATGATTTTGGCTGAGCCAATCTCCTTAATTTATCCGTATATTGGAACAGATGGATGGAGTACAACTTGGGACAAACTCAAGAGAGTCCTCAATCAAATACAAGATTCATCAAAACAATCTTCTGCATATACCAGAGAAGAAGGATGGACTGAAGTCTAGAGCAGATCATCAAAGAAAATACTGAACAAGATCCAGTGTGCATCAAGACAAGCCTCCATTAAGAGTCCGCAGCATACCAAGCCCAAAATAAAGGTTTCGCCAGGAGATCTGTCATCGACAGCGACAAAGAAGAAGAAAAAAAGCATCACTACATAGATTTGATAGCATGAGGGGTAGGATAGGGACCGCCTCTACCAGATTAGTTGTCTCAAATTCGAAGAACAAAATCCTCGAACCCTTGACTTTGTATGATTACCTTTTTGCCCCTTTGGGGTCTTATGAACATAATGATTGTGATTTCAGCTACATTTTAACTGTTTCTAGTGATAAAATAACTGATTATGACCAATCTAACTTCGATCTTGATCCCCAAAATGATCCTTAAATCTTACTCGAGTCTGATGAACTCGTTGTCAAGTCCAAAGAAGACATCAATGACACCGCTTACGACAGCACCGGGAGCGAGGAGCCAATTCTCGAGCACTACGGTACACCGCTTACCATAAACCTAGATCTTTCTCACAAAGAGGAGACACCGAAAGATTCAATAATGATAGCTTAAGAAGAAGAAATCATAGAAGTTAACTTAAGGAGCGGAAAGGTGTTACCAGTGTTACCACCAAGAGAGGAAAAGAGTTACCACTAAGAATAACTCCAACAGACAAAGGAAAACAGATAATGACTCGAGAGGAGATACCCCGTGGAAGAACCACATAATAACCACATAATCAAGATAAAATTGGAGGATCATACAAAGTATATTACAATGTGCTAGCTCATCTTAGGAGGTTGCTAGCCTGATTAAGGATCTACGATGCTCTGATCCTGTCACAGGAGATGAGAGAGTCTCTGGTTACAGCTTCACTTAACCTAGAGATTTTCTTAGCTTAGTTGACCAGCATATCCTCAGATGAAGTTTGTTTGTTGAAAGAATAGCCTGGGGGTAACCTTCACATATGAAGACTTGCTGCTCGGTACCGTTGACCACAACCATCCACTCTACATCTCCGTCAACACGTCAACATTGGTAGATTTGTGTTGTCCAGAGTTTTAGTAGATCCTAGAGAATCTCTTAACTTGATGAGCCTACAGACTTTGGCCTATTTGGATATTAAAACTCAAGAGCTTATGACCGATAAAATGATGTTAAGAGGATTCAACCAAATGGGAGAAAGAGCCAACATGGTTTCATCATCCTTACACCAATGCATCAAGTACTGCAAAGATGGTCAAGAAAATTGCATCAAAGAAGACTTACAACCATTTTCATTTTCAGTGCATGAAGTGTGCATGAAGTTGGTATCCATGAAGATGCTGTCTACTACGTGCCTCCAAAGATAACTGTCTTCTCTCGCAAAATTATCACAAATAAAAATGAAGATTTGGAAAAATCACAAAGAGGAAGCCATTCAACTCCGTTCAACTCTGCTTCAACAAGCTTTCACTACTCTCTTACAACAAACTGGTGGAGGTTCTTTTAGTTCGCGCACTCGAGGTCAAGGTCGAGGCAGGGGACGTGGACGAGGAAGGATCAATTTAATTATTGAACGAACTAGGCCAACCATCAACATTGGCGATGAAGATAGTTATTAAGATGAAATAATGATTGAAAAATAAAAGAAACCTCATTATGAGATATCCTTATAAGATACAAAGAAGAATGAATATGAAACAATGTATGATCAGATAAACCTCTATGTGAATGCAATAACATGCAATAACCCTTACTCCGATTCTCCCTCAAAAGGTCAATAGAAAAGGTCAATAGTTTAGAGGTCAAGGGAGTCCATAGTGTTGGTTCAAAGGTGATTAAATTTTACCTCTACTGAGCTTGAAAGACATGTAAATTTGGATGATGATCCTAATGAATTAATGGAATTGTCTTTTCTTTACTTTTCGCCTTGTGTTTAAAAGTTAATTCAACAGAGAAGCTTACCAAAACAAATACTAAAAGATAAATTTCAACTTTTTGAAAAATTATAGAATGTTAAAAGTTGAAAAATTATAGAAAAAGAGGGTCTCTGATTTGGTACAGTCAGACCAGTCGATGATTCTTAATTTTGCATGGTTGTTACTAGTGAGTTAGAAGAGGATTTTTGCATGGTTTGTTACTAGTGAGTTAGAAGAGGATTGCCTCGATATAGAGGATGACTCTATTGATCAACTAGTAGAACATGCACTGCCAGAATTTAAGGAGGAAATTAAATCTACCGTTGATGAATTGAAAGAGATTAACCTCGGGACTGAAGAAAAACCCCAACCTACATTTATAAGTTCTCTACTCAATGACTAAGAATCTTTAGAATTGATCAAACTATTAACAAAATTCAAAGATTGCTTCGCATGGAGATATGATGAAATGCCATGACTGTCAGTAGAGGCTGCAGTTCATAAACTCGGGGTGGACAAGAATATAACCCCAATAAAACAAGCTCCCAGGAGAATGCACCTCGAAATAGAACAACAAGTCATCGTCGAGGTGAAGAAATTAATAAACACCAACTTTGTAAAAGAAGAACAATACCCAACGTGGTTAGCTAACATTGTACTTGTTAAGAAGAAAAATGGACAGATCCATGTTTGTGTCGACTTCAGAGATTTGAACAAGGCATGCCAAAAGACAAGTTTCCGCTACCAATTCCAGAAATGATGGTGTATATCGCTTAAAAACACAAAATTTTCTCCTTCATGGACGAATCATCGGGATACAACCAAATCAAGATGGCTCCCAAGGATGCAACACTTACAGCCTTCAGAACAACGATTAGAATTTTCTGCTACACAGTGATGTCGTTTGGCCTAAAGAAAGCCAAAGCAACATATCAGCGCGCAATGACAAATATTTTTTACGATCTCATCCATAACCAAGTAGAATGATACGTGGATGATTTGGCATCAAAAGTAAACAAAAAATAAACCATTTCTATGATTTGAGGATCGTGTTTGATTGGTTACGACGATATAACCTTAAAATGAATCTCTTAAAGTGCGCCTTTGGCGTTACTTCTGGGAAATTTCTGGGATTCATTGTCCGTCATCGGGGAATCGAGATTGACCTGGATAAAATTAAAGCTATCTTGGAAATGCCTCCTCCTAAAACCTTGAAACAAGTATGTTCCTTCCAGGGGAAGTTGGCTTATCTGAGATGCTTTATTTCTAATCTCTCAGGTGGGTGTCAGCCTTTCTCGGCATTAATTAAAAAGGACGCCAAATTCATTTGGGAAAAGAAATGCCAACGGGCCTTTGAGGATGTTAAACTATATCTAATGAAACCTCCTATTTTGGCAGCCCCTATCACAGAGAAATCGTTGATACTTTATACCCGCGGCCTTATACGACTCTCTTGAAGCCCTCTTAGCCCAAGTCAATGATGAAGGTAAAGAAAATGCACTCTACTACTTGATTCATCACCTAATATTCATCTCTACTGCTCGAGTCGTCGCCTAATTCCGATGGAGATAAGATATCCACCAATTGAGAAGCATTGTCTGGCGTTAATTTTTTCTTCTCAAAAGCTTAGAGATTACATGCTTTCTCATAATATTACCCTAATCTCAAAAGTTAATCCATTGCAATATCTGATGACCCGACCAGCACTCTCCGGACGTTTAGCAAGATGGTCAGTGATCTTATTGCAATTTGATATAACTTTTGTTCCCCTCTTTGCTATCAAGGGACAAGTACTAGCAGACTTTCTCGCTGCACACCCACTGCCAGTTGGGTCCTCTCTCAACGACGAGTTAATAGACGAGCAAATACTACAAATGGAGTTCTCCAGTGTGCAACACTGGGAGATGTACTTCGATGGTGCTTCGTCGGCCAGAAAAGATAAAGGATCAGACATAGTTATACCAGGCAAAGCAGGGATCGATTTGATCTTTATCACACCAGATAAGGGTATGTTGAGGTTCTCATACCATCTGACAGAGCCATGCACTCACAATGAAGCAGAATATGAAGCTTTAATCACCGGGTTGGAAGTGGTAATCTTAATGGATATAACAAACATTGTCATTTATGGCGACTCTCAACTTGTCATCTAGCAAGTCGCCGGACGATACAAAATTTTGAAACCAAGATTAACAGAGTACCATTAGTACACAATGAAGCTGCTGGAGCAGATCCATGATGTGACTTTCTACCGGATTCCTAGGGGAGATAATGCCCATGCCGACGCTCTAGCAAAACTCATTAAAGAAATAACATGTCCCTCAGAGGATTCCATTGAAATCACAATACAAGGATGATATGTCTTGTCTCAAATTGACCTCAAAACTTTACACAAGCTCCTAAAATAAGAAGTAATAAATACAGTTGCAAACATCAATGAAGCTTAGCGCAAGCCATTAATAGAATATTTTCATATAGAAAAGCTACAAGAAGACAAGTCTAAAGCACATCATATCACAAGAAGGGCCATGTCTTACTCTCTGGTGGAAAACGTTCTCTACAGAAGATCATTTGACCAGATGTGGCTACGGTGTTTGAATAAAGCCGAAGCACGGAATATTGTCAAAGAAGTACATGTCGGACTGTGTGGCGCTCATCAGTCAGGGCCGAAAAGGAAAATAAAGATCAAAAGACTCAGATATTGTTGGTTAGCGATGATCTCTGATTGCATGGATAAAGCCAGAAAATGTCACTAATGCTAGGTGCATGGGGTGATCTTACACCAGCCTCCGAATGTGCTACACCCAATTGTTGCCTCATGACCATTAAAGTGTTGGGGCACGAACATAATAGGTCCGATAGACCCTCCATCTTTTAAAGGGCATAGGTTTATACTTGCCACTATAGATTACTTCTCCAAATGGGCAGAGGCAGTACCGTCGCATTTGTTTACAGTACAACACGTCCTTCAATTCTTCAAAAGCCAAATTATCTACCGTTTCAGAGTACCACGAAGAATAATTTACAACAATGGGATAGATTTTAAAAGAAACAAAATCAATAATTTCATCAAAAGACATGGGATAGATTGAAGATACTCTACAATTTACCATCCTAAAGCAAATGGTATGGCTAAAGCCTTCAACAAAACATTAGTACAAATTTTGAAGAAAATACTGGATGAAAATAAAAAAGATTGGCACAAAGATTGGCACAACAAACTATGGGCCTACCAGGAAACTTTCAGGACTCTCACTCAGTGTACACCCTATATGCTCGTGTATGGGACCCTATATGCTCGTGTATGGGCCTTAGGTCGTGCTACCGCTAGAAATCCCGACATCGTCTCTTAGAGTTGCTATTGATAACCAACTCACAGTAGGAGAAAGCACAAAAATCAGACTTGAAGAACTGGAAAGTCTTGAGGTAAAATGACTAGAAGCACAACAATACTTGGAGCTTTACCAAGCAAAGATGATACAAGCCCATGAAAGCCCATGACAAATTGGTCCGCCCAAGGACATTCAAAGTTGGTGACCTCGTACTTGTGCTCAAAAGGCCTATTCTTGTACACCGCAAAATAAGTGAAAATTTAAACCAACTAGGGAGGGACCATTTGTCGTTGAAAAGGTCCCCACAGGAGGAACCTACCAGTTAGTGGACTTCCAGAGTGAAAGACCCA
The DNA here is from genome assembly GCF_001263595.1 of Phalaenopsis equestris. Lineage (NCBI taxonomy): Eukaryota > Viridiplantae > Streptophyta > Magnoliopsida > Asparagales > Orchidaceae > Phalaenopsis > Phalaenopsis equestris. Next base: position 93,990 of record NW_018253288.1, read on the forward strand.
TGTTACCACTGAATGGACGATACCTGAAAACCTATTACGCAACCTAATGTCACTTGCCATACTTGCCTTCGCTTGCTTTTAAAATTTGAACTTTGATTGTTTTGGGGTTATCTATGTGCCCAAAAGTCTATGATCAGGTCAAAATTTTATAATTAACCTCAATATAATGAAAATTTTGAGAAAAATTTTAAACTTCAAATTTTCTCCTTTCTACTTTTGAACTTAATATTTCACTAAATTAAACAAAATTCATACATAAAATAAACAATTCTCTTCACCAAAATAAACTAAAATTTACTTTAATAAATACTTTATTTTGTTCTCGTTCATGCCAAGTTTTGGCCCACTAAAATTTTTTCTCTCGCCTGCAGAAAAATGTCGAGACAGAGGCTGATCTTCACTTTTAAGGATGGCTGGAGCCTCGCACTGAATGAGGAAATGGCGCCACAGGGTGGCACCATAGACTTCAACATGGAATTTAACCAAGTTGATATGGACTACGAAGGTCCTCTGATGAATGTAGTAGTCAGCTGCCAAGAAATGGAGGGATTGCCTTCACTGCTGTCGCCAAGGACAATACATCACATGAAGGAAAGAATGTGATGATAGAGTAGGACCCGAGGGAGGGGCCCAGCCTTCTGCCATCCATGATAGCTACACCAGCCGGAGGCCTAGTAGCCGCCAACAATGAACGACTGCCAGACTCATCGCTTCGCATGACTCAGCGCAGAAATGCCAGCCGCAGAAAATAAAGGGCTTTTCTACGGGAAGAACACAGACGTCAGAAGGAATCAAACAACTTACTCACCCATATTCTTGGGGGGAATATCTATGATACAGACATGAAAGAGACTTCTTCTAGCCTACCCGCCACAGATGAAGAACTGGGGTTCATCATAGAGCCAGAGACACCTTCAGATTTAGATGCCTTATGACGAGTTGCCCGACGTGCAATACTGAGATACCTGCAGGGACATCAGGCAAAGGGGCATTTGTAGAATGCTCAGACTACAATGCCCTAAGCCTACAACACTACAGTACATTAAATGAGTATACCTCCATCACCGATGGGTCTTAAACCATAGATTTTCTGATGGATGAGCCACACGTCCCATTGGGGACATATAAGTATATACCATGGAGTCCAGAATCGTACATCCCTTTAGATGTTGAATCACATGTTCCATATGAGCCAGCGCCAGTTTGGGTTCCTGCCGATGTCCACATGGAGGAATGCCCACAACAATTGTCGACTCCTAGCATGATGGAGTACTATAAAATATGCAAGGTGAGTAAAAGAGAATTTAAATTCTATGAGGAAGTCCAAGGAAGATTCGTCAACATACTGGAAGGCCTGGAGCTGTATACTAGGGTCTTCTCCGAAAGTGATGACGAAAGTGATGAAAGAAGCATTCTATGAAAGAAGCATTCTTGGCTACATCTTTGACTTGAGGGATATAGGTCGAGCAGACCTTCTCATAGAAAGAACATACTCTGAGCCGAAGAAATGGATGAGAGGAAAAGGAAGAATCATCATTCGGTGCGGCTGCCATTATAATTTTACAAATGACAGAAAAGGAAATCTGTTGGGGATCCTTAGACATGATCAGGTAGATCCACTACCCTCTATAATAAAGTGGATGATCAAGAGGATTGTAGAACATACTGCCAGCTACCTGCATCCCAAATAGTTGCATCATCAACATCTATGATGAGGGTGATTGCATCCCTCCCCATATAGACCACCACAATTTTGTAAGGTCCTTCAGCAGGGTCTCATTCATGAGCAAAAGCAATATATTATTTGGAAAAAAAATTGACATTGTCGGCTCTGGCGAGTTCAGAGGAGCTGTAAAGATTCTGCTGCCAGTTGGTTCAGTTTTGGTCTTGAAAGGAAACGGGGCAGATGTTGCCAAGCAGTGCATCCCAGGGGTGCGACACCGTAAAGTGTCTGTAACCTTCCGTAGGATGGACGACAGTAAAGCACCATACGGATTTCAGTCAGACCCAGAACTAGAAGAACTGCTACCGTATGAGCTATGAGAGGGTTGTACCTTTAAGTACATGCGAAGGGAACTCTTGTCCTGGAGCATGTCTTAGAAGGTCTGCTCGATCAGGAGCTCGTCATACCTGATACAGATGTTTAGAGGGTTCACCTTTTTTTACAGCAACATGATATGTACCAAACATACGCCGCCTACAATGTATACTCGGCATGAGATTTTTTGGATGTACTTTGATATGGACTATATATTGTACCTTTATGAGGCGTTAGCCTATGTTTGATCTGTGACATCTTGATTGGGGTAGATTAATTAAGATTTAGATTAATTAAGATTTCTCTCAAAAATGTACCTTCTTGTCAATTGCATTTTTTGTGCGATGGATGGAAGCCACGAACCATGCGTTGGTTCAGAATTTCATTGAATGAAGAATGAAACAATTAACCTTTAACAATAAAATAGAACTCAAATAAAAATAATAAAAAATGAACAAAAAACAAAAAAAAAAATTCTTTTAAAATCAACCAGCTAAAATTAAAACTTTAAAGACATATTTTGAAAATGAAATGTGATAAAAACAACAAGAAAACAAAATGAATTTGTTGAGTGGATTCTCTCCATTTCGGAGTTTCTTACTCTTTGTGTGCACAACACAACCATCTTTATATGCATTAATTTTCATCACATCCCTACGGGATTACACATTCCGCACAAAATCTCTTGAAATTCTTTACATTACCTATGGAGTGTCACACTCCTCACCACTCCTTGCATTCGGAAGGGTCTTTGGAGCCTTGTTCCCTTCTTTGCACTCAATCAAACCGCGAGTCACATTTTGGTTAGATCCAATTTGGACGTAATGTCCCTAGAGATAGCTCGAACTGGTATAGTCTCCCTTTCTTCCTGGCATAATGTCCTTAATGGTTGCCACCCTCTGAACTCTCCACCTCATAGGTTGGATGTGAGTCCCGATGCTTTCCTTCCTAAAATGATCGATATATTTTCCCACTACCACTTGAGTTGGATGTGAGTCTGAGCACTTTCCTCCTCAACGTAGTAGACATTTTCCTCGTCACCTTTTAGATTGGATGTGAGGCCCAGTGCTTTTCTACGTAACATTATCGATATATTTTCCCGCTACTGCTTGAGTTGGATGTGAGTCACAGCGCTTTCCTCTTCAATGTAGCAGCTATTTTCCTCATCACCTCTTAGGTTGGATGTGAGTCCCTGTGCTTTCCTTCCTAACGTGATCAATATATTTTCCGGCTACCACTTGAGTTGGATGTAAGTCCCAGCGCTTTCCTCCTCAATACAACATATATTTTCCCGCTACCACTTGAGTTGGATGTGAGTCACAACGCTTTCCTCCTCAATGTAGTAGATCTTTTCCTCGTCACCTCTTAGGTTGGATGTGAGTCCCAGTTCTTCCTTCATAACGTGATCGATATATTTTTGCGCTACCACATGAGTTGGATGTGAGTCCCAGCGCTTTCCTCCTCAGTGCAGCAGATATTTTCCTCGTCACCTCTTAGGTTGGATATGAGTCCTAGTGCTTTCCTTCCTAACGTGATCGATATATTTTCCCACTACCACTTGACTTGGATTTGAGTCATAGTGCTTTCCTTCTCAATGTAGCAGATATTTTCCTCATCACCTCTTAGGTTGGATTGAGTCCTGAGTCCCAGTGCTTTCCTTTGATCGATATATTTTCTCGCTATCACTTGAGTTGGATCGCTATCACTTGAGTTGGGAGTTGGATGTGAGTCCCAGCACTTTCCTCCTCAATGCAGCTGATATTTTCCTCGTCACCTCTTAGTTTGGATGTGAGTCCCAGTGCTTTCCTTCCTAACATGATTGATATATTTTCTGCTACCACTTGAGTTGGATGTGAGTCACAACGCTTTCTTCCTCAATGTAACAAATATTTTCTTCATCACCTCTTGGGTTGGATGTGAGTCTCAGTGCTTTCCTTTCTAACGTGATCGATATATTTTCTCGCTACCACTTGAGTTGGAAGTGAGTCACAGCGCTTTCCTCCTCAATGTATCATATATTTTCCTCGTCACCTCTTGGGTTGGATGTGAGTCCCAGTGCTTTCCTTCCTAACGTGATCGATATATTTTCCCGCTACCACTTGAGTTGGATGTGAGTCACAGCGCTTTCCTCCTCAATGTAGCACATATTTTCTTCATCACCTCTTGGATTGGATGTGAGTCCCAGTGCTTTCCTTCCTAACGTGACATATATATTCTCCCTGTCACAAGTCAGTTTGAATGTAAATTCTTAGTGGTAACTTGAACTAGTATAGTCCTTTCTTTCAGCGCAATATCCTTAATGGTTGCCATCTTCTACACTGTTGTTACCCTTTTGAGTTGAATGTGAGCCTCTGTGCTTTCCATCTCAATTTGGTCCTCCCACACAATCCTATTCTCTGAAGTTATCAATGTTAAAATCAAAATTAAACACTGAATTTGGAATCGAGTCCCCGTCTCAATCGTTAGTTTTCACGACGGTTGTTTGCAGAGTCTGTTTGCTTTTCCCCAACAGAAACAAATAACACACACATCCCTACACATACTTCCAATTCTATTGACTTAATAATTTATATTAATTTCATTGATCTTTTTGATCAACGCCAATACGTGCGGTGTGCTTGCCCAACACACCACACTTATTGGGGGTCCATTGGTTGACCTCACTTTTGGTTGAGGTTTAGTTTTTTCTGCTTTAGTAGCCTAAGTTCTAGCCATAGGACTTTCCTATTGACTATTCTTAGATAACTAGAAAAGGAAACTTCACCATTAGAAATTCCAAACTCTTCTCTACTCAACTTGAAATTCCACATATTGGTCCTAACCTCCAGCACTTAGTAGGTGGGGTCATTATGGGGGAACTCAAGATGAATCATCCTTAGGACTGCTCAACCTTAGGGTTGACCCTGGGTGTTTGTCTAGGGCTTAAGGTACATACTTGCACTCACAATCACTCACAATCTTAAACTTAAACTTCTAGGCTATGGTTCCTTGATACTTTTAAGAGGCTCATGTAGGTGGTCCCCTAAACCCACTAGCCCTAGACTAGAGTTTAGCTAAGACCACTACATAGAGGACCTTAAATGGGGTTTCCATCAGTCCATAGCTTATTAATGGTGTTTGGCACTCCAACTCTACCAAGATACCCAACTTCTCCTTTTGCCCCTAAACTCCCCCAAATTACCTAGATACCCTTGGGACCCCAAATTTGGACAAGATTCCAAAATTTACACAAAATACCCAAATTGGTTCAAAAATCATTTCAAACACCTTGAAAACACCGAAACTACCCAAAATCACCGAATTTGCCAAAGTACCAAAATGCCCCTCCTTACCCCAAAATTCCAAAAATTCCAAAAAATCCCAAAAATTCCCAAAACCTTCCAAATATTCCCAATTTCATTTTCCTTAACTACCACATGACCCAATAACTACCATTCATTTTCCTTAACTACCACATGACCCAATTTGGCTAATTTAACCATCTTTGACAAAAACCCCCAAAATGACTTTTAAAGACCCATTTTTCGTCAAATCTACCTCAAATGTCCATCAAATTGATCCCAATCTCCCCAAATTTCAATCTTAAACTCAAGTTAACCCCCAATGTGACCAAAATAAACCAGATCCAAGCTTAATTGGCTCATTCTTTGAGCCCAATTTTGATATATGTCAAACTCCCAAATTTAGGCACATGACCTAATTTCACCCAAATCAAAACCAGAGGCCACCTCATTCAAATCAAATGATAGAGCTCCTCTGTCCTCCACCTAAGCATCACTTTTCACCCCATAATTGTCCATGACAGCAAGACTTAAGTCATTTTTATAAAAAGCTCCCCTCCACGACCATGGAGGTAGTGCTGAAATTTCCTCTGAGAGACTTCCTAAATTTCCTCTGAGAGACAATTTCCTCTGAGAGACTTCCTCAAATTGATCCCAAAGCCTCTTTGAGACCTCCTTAGTGCAATCCAACCACCACATTGCCCTAAATACCCTTGCCGGAGCCCAATTTTGAGCTTGAATCTCTGCCTAAAACTAGGACAGAGCTCATTACACTCCTACACTCCACAATAATCAAATTAAACTCGCCCACACTTTCACCACGGTGGAAGAAGGAGAAGCCCCATCAAATTCCCCTTCTAAAGAGCCCCTTGCATAGCCTTAAACCAACACCTAAAATTGGGCTTGGTCGAATTCCTACCTAGGCTTTGCACCACAGCCAGAGGCATAATCCCTAGCCTCCTTGGACCCCAATGAACTTGCCGAGCACCTCTGATCGAAGCTTCACTTCTCAGAGCCAAGGTATTGAACCTCTCCTCCTCCCAAGTCTATTTTGATCTATTTTGATTCTCCATTTAATTTAATTGCATGATTATCATATGGATATGTTCATCTCACTTAGACGAGTCTATAATCTCACTTAGATTCATCTCACTTAGACGAGTCTATAGGATTAAACCCGAAGTGATTTGGGTCTGTCTAGGCCAAGATCTTAGGGTTTTAGTGTGGACGTTCTCAGGATTTCACAGGATCACTCTATCGAGGATGATAACGGGGAGCCGTCTGATCGCGTGTGTATCGGATGGACGGAGGAGATCGAGCCGGACAGTGCTTCCTTACATGAACCACGGGCCAAGTCAGCGGCTACGTGGATAGAGGCATCCAACCAGATTGCAGCACGCGTGCCTTTCGGATTTGCCTAGGATCTAGTCAGCGCCGCGCGTTTAAATAGATAAATAAGGATTTTAAAAAAAATCAAAAAATGACCCCTAACTTTAAAAATTCATATCTTGGTGTAGAAAAATCATAAAAATAAAATAAAAATACCTTCTTGCTTGGTGAACAGAGGAAAATAATGTGGAAATGATTTGGAGTCCCTTTGATCCATATTTTATTTTTAATTAATTAAACACTGATTTGAATGTTTTGATTCTCCATGCATGTAGGCATATCACCATGGATTGAAATTTTAGCATGTTGTTGCTTCTATCTTAAAGGATATCTTCTGATTTTTTCAAAGTCAGAGGAGGTCCCTAGACAGAGATCAATACTTTTCAAGTTTATGTCAATTATTTGCATAAATTAATCATGATAATTAGCATGTTAATTAGAAAATTCCTAGAAAAATTTGAAAGGTTCACCATGACCAGAGGATCCTTTGGAAATAATTTCATGAGTTAAGTCATTATGAATACACTTAATCTTCACCAACCGTAAAACACAAAGAAAATTAATTTTGGGTAACATAGACATCTAAATACTTAAATTTTGGTCTCCACCAAAATATAAACTCCAGAAAACTCCTCATAAAAATTTCAAAACATTTGGAGTTCATTTAGTATCTCAAATTGATTTTTCAAGTTAATTAACATTTTTTGCACTAAAATGATTTTAAATAATTAAAATATAACTTAAAAAATTATAAAATTTTATTTTTGGAGTTCTCTATGATCAGAGGAGTTTTATAAAAATAAATTTGAAGTAAAAAATAAAAAAACTTCATTTTTAGCCTATTTTAAATATTTAAAATAATTAAAAAATGATAAAAAATCACAATAATAATAAAATTCATGAAAATATTCAAAATTGTTCCCTGAGCACTTAGGAACAATTGGAATATTTTTTTATAAGAACTTAGGAACAATTGGAGTATTTTTTCTGATTTTCTAAATAAATATATTGAATTTTGAAGCTTAACAGAAATTTTAAAGGCAAAAAATAGATTTTTACTAAAATAATTCCAATAATTCAAACAAAAAATAGAAATATGTGAAATTTATTTTTCTATGTCTCTTGACATCATATAGATTTAATAAAAATATAAAACTTAATTTTACACATTGAAAATATTTTTTAATTAATAAACACTCCATAAATTAAAATAATTCTTAAAATTCAAATTAAATTCATGGAACTTGGTCCAAAGGCTTCGTTTGTCTAGAGCTATCTCTAGTAAAAATTTTAAGGGATTAGCATTTACCTTGGTCAAATTAGGAATTTTCTTTGAAAAATCCTATTTTTGCATTAAAAAAAATTATATATATATAAATTAAATTTTGAAAAATCACACTTTCTCCTCTGATGTCTCAATTGACCAATGAGTGAGGTAGAAAAATTCTAAAGTCATTTGGATTAAATTTGATGAATTATGAAGTGATAGAGCCTTAGGGGAAAATGTGTAATTTTGGAAATTTAGCCTTAATTAACATTTAGGCCTAATTTGAGAAAGGGAAATAGGAAATCTTTGATTCTGATTAACATATTTGGATGTTTGAAACACAAGGGGTTAACTGGTAGAAACCAACCTCACTTGTCCTAATTAAAAATGATAAATTTGCAATTTCCTTAAATTACATAAATTTGGTAGTCTAGCCGATTAAATGATCCTAGATTTAGAGGTATGATTTTGGGTGTTAATAACTCACTAATTTAATACTCTTATTTGATGAACAAAAAATAAAAACATGAATCATCACCATCACTTATAATTCAATTTCATTTGCAATGACTAAAACACTTACCAAAATCTTAAGGGCTTAGTAGTGACTTAGGCTAAATCAAGTTTCATTTAAATAAGGATTAGAAAAGTAAACATCATTGAAAATTTCTTTCAAACACTACAAGCCCAAGTCAAAATTTGGCTAAGTCTCTTAAACTTGTCTCATTAAGGGTCTTCACCCACATAATTCTTAAATTGAATTACTAGTGATAATTACCCTATTCTTAGGGATAATTGAGACATCAATGCTCACTGAGCACTAAGGGTATTTACAGTATGAATTATTAAGCAACATAATAAATTTAAAAGAACTTAGGATTTTCCACCAGGCAGCGAGAGAGTACCACAGGCCTTCTTCTTTCTCTAGATCTGTTGGATATCTCGGAGATCTACTAAACTTAATATGTTTTGCTTGACAAAATCATCCTTAATTAAACTCCTAAGGACCCACCAAGGACATAGGGTTAGGAAAACTACCAAAACCTTACTTTTTTGCCTCTACATGAACTGCCCTCACATGCATTTTGAGTTTCAGGTGGTGGAACGAGAAGACTCGCCAGGTACGCTTTTATAATTTTCAGCGTCATCTTTCTTGTAGTTTTATGCTATACTTTTATGCTTATACAAACTTGCATGCTAAACAATGATGTCACCCTGCATGAAAACTAAGACTATCAGGATAACCACAAAACCAAAACCAAAACTAAAACTAAAATCAACAACGATAAAATTCACCGCCACAACATTCAAAATATAAAACAACTCAAAATTTAATCAAAAACTTCACACAAAACTACAACTTCAACTAAATTAATACACTCTATTGGATGATCGGGAATTTCTTGGAGGAGGTAATCTACATTTGCTAATGAGGCTTCCTACGACCTAAATAAAATTATGAAACTCATGAAGTTGAGTTTAGTAAATTCATTCGGACTAAGTGAATCCAATTGAAAATAGTGGTGTCGGAACGAAGGAACCGTAGTATCCTAACCAATGTTGCTCTAATCAACTTTAACATGCCCTCATAAGAATTTAAAGAACTACAACCATAGAGCCTCCTGATTTGACATCATAACTAGACACACTAGAAAACTCAAACTCGTCGCGTCAAGGAGCTTGGAGCTAGCATGGTGGGCAACACGATCATCTTCAACAGCAAAACCTATCTTCCCCAACTAAACTAATCTTCATTTTTTATATATAAACAACAAAGCCATAAGACTTCGAGGTTGCTTGCTTATGCAACGTAAATCCTCACCTTATCTTTAGGCCTTTTGTATAGCCCTGCTATATAATATAAACCCTAACTCGCCTTAGGATTTCAAGGTTGTCGTTTGTCATGACCTAAAACCTCATATCTTCTAACCTATTTGTTTGATCGTTTCACACAAATGTAAGCCCTAACTAATAAAATTGGCAGGATGAAACACCTAAATATTTCTCCTAAAAAATAAAGCCAAACATTAGGATAGCTTGGGAAGTCACCAGGGTTCTCCTCTGGATTCGTGACATCCCCTAGTTTTTCCTCCTTTGGACTCTACAATAAAATGTTCCTAATTTGAACCAATCCTCTTTCACATCTCTATGTCTGATCCCATTGAAACTCGTTGGAGTTAATATTTCCTAATTTTTATCGAGAGTCTTCTTAGGTGACTTTGGTCATTTAAGATGTAATTAACTACAGGGACTTGCCCTTACAGGAAGCATGTCCGAACCCATCTTAATATAAACCCTATTTAATTCTTTATATTAAATATGGGAACTTGTCGGCAAATACAATTGTTTGCAAACCAAGCAGATGTAATATATTCCTTAGTTTATTTGATCAGGCCTCATCCTCAAGTATTGTGTTTATTCTTTCGGATAGATACAGGATTTGAGGTACAACGCTCTTTCATTTAAACTATGAAAAGTATGGGGTCAGTTTGATTTCATATTTTTTAAAACTAAATATATTTGTAAATTAAAATGTCATTCCAAAGCGGTCGACGAGATTTCGATTTTAGTGACTGACAGCTTCTTATGGGCAACTCCTTCAACCAAAAATAGCGCCGGGAAATCCTAAAGATATATTTAAAAGAACTTGAAAAAGGTTATGTGAATATGATTTTGGTTGAGCCAATCATTTCGATAGATCCTCGATAGATCCATATGCAGAAATAGATGGATGGAGCAAGTCATCTAAGAAGATACTGGATCAGATTCAGACCGTTTCAGCTTAGGCAGTCGTTAAGTGTCTACACTTTGTTTAGCCAAAGTTGAAGGTTTCTCTAGAGAAGTTACAACAACCAAAAAAGAAAGAAACGAGCAACATGGTAAAGACTGATAGCGTGGGGGGTAGGATAGGGGCTGCCTCTGTTAGATTGGTTGTCTTAGATTTCGGGAAGAAGATTCAGGGAAGAAAATCCTCGAACCCCTGACCATGACCTCTGACCATGTATGATTATTTTTTTGCCCAACTAGTGTACTATGAATATGATGATTATGATTTTGTCTACGTTTTAACTCTTTCTAATGATAACGTAACTGATTTTGTTCAATCAATGTCTGATCTTGATTCCCAAACTGATCCTCAAATCATAATTTAGTCTGATGAGACTGTTAATGAGAATGAAGAAGACACTGATAATGCCGGTTATGATAGCACCGGAAGTGAGGGACCAGTCCTTGAGTGCCACGGTGCACCTCTTCCTATCAGCTTGAATCTCTTTGATGAAGAAGAGACACCAGAATATTAACCTATAACATCTCAAGAAGAGGACATTATAGAAGTAAATCAAAGGAGCAGGAAGATATTACCTCTAAGAACAGCTCTAATGGATAAAGGGAAATACATAGTCACTCAGGAAGAGCTACCTCCACCTCCACCAGTGAAAGAGCTACATAATCAAGTGAAAATTAGAGGATTATACAAAGTTGGTCATAGCGTGCTAGCTCGTCTTAGGAGGTTACTGGCAAAACTAAGCATCTACGAAGCTCTAATCCTATCAAAAGAGATGAGAGAGTCTCTGGTTACATCCTTGTTTGACCCAAAGATTATCTTAGCATAGTTGGCTAGCACATCTTCGGATGAAGTTTACTCGTTGAAAGAACAGCTTGGGATGAAATTCACAGATGAAGACTTGTTTCTTGGTACCACCGACCATAACCGAGCACTCTACATCTTTGTTAATATCGGTAGATTTGTATTGTCCAAAGTCTTGGTATACCCAGGAGCATAATCAGAAGGGAAAGATCGATTACATTGTTAATGAAAGCTGAAGAACTAAAATTAACCACAAAATTCTACATTACCAACATAGAAACTTCTTTCAATGCTCTACTCGGAAGACCATGGATTCATGAGCATAATATGGTTCCATCATCCTTTCATCAATGCATCAAATATTTCAAAGAAGTACAAGAACATTATATTAAAGGGGATTTACAATCATTCTCAGTTCATGAAGTAGACATTCATGAAGACGCCGCCTACTCCGCACCTCCAAAGAAAACAGTCTTTTCTTGTGAAGTCGTGAGGAATGAAGTGAGACTTTTAGAAGAATCACAAAGAAGAGGCCATTTGACTCCTCTTCGACAATCTACTATCGACTCTTCAAATCGAGGTGGTAGAGGTTTTATTAGCCCATACACCCAAGATCGAGGCCGGCGACGTGGACGAGGAAGAACCAACATGATAGCTCAATAAACTAGGCCAATCATCAATATCAACATAGAAGAAAGCTCTGATGAAGAAAGTTTTGAGGAAGAAATGATGATGATAAAGCAAAAGATACCTCAATACAAGATCTCCTTGGAAGGCGTGGGGAGGACGAATATAAGTCGATGTATGATCGGATTAATCACTATGTGAATGCTATGACCCTTAATCCGATCTACCCTCAAAAGGTTGAGAGTTTAGAGGTCAAGGAAGTCCATATTGTTGGTTTTAAGATGATCAAATTTTATCGTGCTTCCACTTCTATTATTCTTGAAAATCATGTAAATTTAGAAGAGCATTCTAATGAATTAATGGAATTAGCTTTTGGTTACTTTTTTCTTTGTGTACAAAAGTTAATTCAATAGGGATATATGCTAAAGAAAATGTAAAAAGATAAGTTACAACTTTTTGAAAAATTATGGAATGTTTAAAGTCAAACTCCTGACTCAAAAGAAGGTCTCGGATTTGATACTGTTGGACCAGTCGATGATTCGAACTTTCACATGGTTGTTACTAGCAGATTGGAGGAGGGTTTCCTCGATGTAGAGGATGTAGAGAATGACTCTCACTCAAGATTAGTTAATAGATGATGCTCTACAATAATTTAAAGAAGAAATTAATTCAATGGTTGATGAGTTGAAAGAAATCAACCTCAGGACTGAGGAGTAGCCTAAACTAACCTTCATAAGTTCTTTACTCGGTGAGGAAGAATTGTCAGAGTTGATAAGATTACTATCAAAATTTTAAGATTTCTTTGCTTGGAGTTATGATGAAATCTCAGGATTGTCAGCTGATGTTGCAGTACATAAGCTTGGGGTGGACAAAGATATGACCCAATAAAACATGCCCCTAGAAGAATGTGCCTCAAAATAAGGCAACAAGTCATTGTCAAAGTAAAGAAATTAATAGATGCTAACTTTGTTAGAGAAGAGCAATACCCCACATGGTTAGCCAACATTGTACCAGTTAAGAAGAAAAATGGTTAGATCTGTGTATGTGTCGATTTCAGGGATCTAAATAAGGCGTGTCCAAAAGAAGAATTTCCACTACCAATACAAGAGTTAATGTTGGACATCGCTTCGACACATGAAATTTTCTTATTTATGGATGGATCTTCAGGATACAACTACATAAAGATGGCTCCAAAAGATGCAGCATTTACAGCTTTTAGAACGCCGATTGGGATCTTCTGTTACATAGTGATGCAATTCATTTTGAAGAATGTCGGAGCGACATATTAACGGGCTATGACAAAGATTTTCAACGACCTCATTTACAACCAAGTGGAGTGCTATTTGGATGATTTGGTCATCAAAAGTAAATAAGAAATAGATCATTTGTACGATTTGAGGATAGTGTTAGAACGATTACGACAAGATAATCTTAAGATGAATCCCTTAAAGTGTGTCTTTGGCGTTACCTTTGGGAAATTTCTAGGATTTGTTGTTCATCATCGGGGAATCGAGATCAACCCGGATAAGATTAAAGCTATTTTGGAAATGCCTCCTCCAAAAATATTGAAACAACTATGTTCCTTCCAAGTAAAATTGGCATATCTGAGATGCTTTATCTCTCAGGTAGGTGTCAGCTCTTGTGGGCATTAATTAAAAAGGACGTCAAATTCATTTGGAAAGAGAAATGCCAGTGGGCTTTCAAGGACATTAAGCAATACTTAATGACACCTCCTATTTTGGCAGCCCCTATCCCGGGAAAACCTTTAATACTTTATATCTGTTAATACTTTATACTACGGCTTTAGACGACTCTCTTCAAGCCCCATTAGCCCAACTCAATAATTAGGGTAAGGAAAATGCACTCTATTATTTTAGTCGACGTCTAATACCGATAGAGATAAAGCATCCGCCTATCAAGAAGCATTGTCTAGCATTAATTTTCACCGCTCAAAAGCTGAGACACTACACGCTTTCTCATAAAATCACCCTCATTTTAAAAGTTAATCCATTATAATATTTGATGACCCGACCAACACTTTTTGGAAGTTTAGCAAGATAGTCGATGGTTTTATTGCAATTCAATATAACTTTCATTCCCCTCCACACTATCAAGTGCCAGATTTTAGAAAATTTTCTCATAGCACACCCACTTCCGGTTGAGTCCCCTCTCAATGATGAATTAACAGATGAGCAAGTACTGCAAATAGAATCCTCCAGTTCTAGACATTGAGAAATGTACTTCAATGGGGCTTCATCATCCAGGAAAGATAAAGGATCAGAAATGGTTATATCGAGCAAAGCAGAGATTGGTTTAATTTTCATCACGCCAGATAAAGTTATGTTGAGATTCTCCTACCACCTGACAGAGTTGTGTACAAATAAGGAAGCAGAATATGAAGCGTTAATCACCGGTTTGGAGTTAACAATCTCAGTGGATATAATAGACGTTGTCATCTATGAAGTTGCATGAACATGTTGCTGGAAAATATAATATTTTGAAACCAAGGTAGTAGAATACTATTAATACACAATGAAGCTAATTTAACAGATCCTTAATGTGACTCTCTATCAAATTTATTGGGGAGACAATGTCAATGCCGATGCTCTAGCAAAGCTTGCTAAGGAGCTGGCGTGTTCACCAGAGGATTCCATTGATATTACGGTACAAGGAAGACAAGTTTTGTCTCTAATCGACCTCAACAATTTACATAAGCTCAAAAAAGAAGAAGGAATAATGATTGTAGTGGCTGACATCAACGAAGACTGGTGTAAGCCATTAGTAGAATATTTGCAGACTGGAAAGTTGCCAGAGGATAAGTCTGAGGCATATCACATCACAAGAAGGGCTATGTCATATGCTCTAGTGGGTGATATTTTCTGTAGGAGATCATTCGATCAGATGTGGTTGTGATGTCTGAGCAGGGCAGAAGTACAAAATATCATCAAAGAAGTACATGTCGGATTGTGTGGTGCTCACCAGTTAGGTCAAAGATGAAAATGATGTTTAAGAGACTCAGATATTATTGGTCGACAATGATATTTGATTGCATGGATACAACAAGATTATGTCACCTTTGCCAAGAGCATGGGGTGTTCTTACACCAACCTCTGAATGCGCTACACCCAACTGTTGCCTTGTGGCCATTCGAGTGTTGAGGCACGGACATAATAGGTCTAATAGATCCTCCATCTTCTAAGGGACATAGATTCATTATTGTCACTATGGATTACTTCTGTAAGTGGGCAAACGTAGTGTTGTTAGGAGAGGTTACAACACAACATATTTTGCAATCCTTCTAGACAAATATAGTCTACCATTTTGGTGTACCACGTAGGGTAATTTCTGACAATGGGACAACCTTCAAGAGGACAAAGATCAACAACTTTTTCAAACGACATAGGATAGATTGGAGATACTCTATAGTCTACTATCCCAAGGAAAATGGCTTAGCCAAAAATTTAAACAAAATGCTCGTGAATCTTAAAGAAGATAATGAACAAAAATAAAAGAGATTGACATAATAAACTATTAGACGCTTAATGGGCCTACCATACAACGTTTAGGACTCCCACCCAATGTACACCTTACGCACTTGTGTATCGATTTGAGGATGTAATACTGCTAGAAGTTCAGACACCGTCTCTCAGAGTCGTCGTCACCAACCAAATCACCACTAAAGAAAGTACAAAACTCAGACTTGAGAAATTAGAAAGTCTTGAGGGAAAATGACTTGAACCACAACAGCACTTGGAGCTCTACCAAACAAGGATGGTGCAGGCTCATGACAAATTGGTCCGCTCGAGGATGTTTAAATTTGGTGATCTTATCCTCATTCTCAAAAGGCCTATTCTTTCACACCATCTGATAGTGGAAAATTTGAACCAACTTGGGAGGGACCATTTGTCATAGAAGAAGTTTACTCAGAAGGATCTTACCAGCTAGTGGATTTTTAAGGTGAAAAACCTATGTTGTCGGTCAACGGTCACTACTTGAAGATATAAATCAACAAGTTTTTGAAAATTTTATTATTCTGGGGTTATTTATTTGGCCTAGCATCTCTGACTGGGTCCCAAGTTTTGTAATAAATTGACCTCAATAAAATGAAATTTGCTTACTTTGTTTCTCTTCTTTTATTTCTAATTTTCAAAACAAAATTAAAATTAAATTAAATAGAATAAATAAAATTTGCAAATAATAATAATAAAATTTTTAAGTTCTTCCTTCTTGTTCTTGTTATTGATGAATGTCAGCGCACTAATGTTTTTCTATCTTATGTAGAAGAAATGTCGGGACGCAAGCTTATTTTCTTATTTTGAGATGGCCTCAATCTCACACTGAATGAAGAAAAGGGCTATTCAGAGTGGTATTATAAACTTAGACTTAGACTTTAGTCAAGTCAATGTAGACTATGAGAATCCTCTAATGGACATCGTCAGTCACCAGGAAAAGGAAGGATTACCATCTCTATTAAAGATGGGCACCAGAGAAGACTCCACATGGAAGAGGAAGAAAGTAACCACTCAATGAAAATATAAAATCAAAGAAACCAGTCGTCTACAATTCCTAATAACTGTTCTGATAGGGGATTTAGTAGGTTCCGACGAAGAGAGAGTAGCATATGCACCGCTCAAAAGAATGCAGCATTGCAATGCCAACTGGCGCAAGCATAGAGCCTTCCTATTAGCAGAAAGAAGATAACAAAAAGAAGTAGCAGGTCTACTCACCCCTATTCATGAGGGGAAGATTTATGAACCATGCTTGTAGGAGACCTCCTCTGACCAGCTTGATATAAAGGGTGAGTTAGAGCCGGCCACAGAGCTGATACAAACAGAAACACCCCATGGATCTTATAAGGGTTGCCTGCTATGCAATGTGGAAATTTCCGTGGGAGCATCTACTGGAGGAGTATTCGTTGAATGTCTGACACACCAAAAATATATAGTGTTTTTAAAAATATTTTTAAACCTATTTTTGAGATATTGTGCTTTAATGGAAGATATTTGTGTGTTTTTTTCAGATAAAAGTAAAAAAGAGAAAAATGCTAAAAGGATTGAAAAAGGATCAAATTTGGAAAAAAATGTAAAAATGGAGCAAAGGAGTTTTGGCACCTAAACGACGATGAAATAGAGAGCCTAAGCGCCAGAGGTCTAGCGCTTAAGCACCAAAGGCAGTTATTTGACGATTTAATTCATTATATCAAATTTTAACACCTATTGTCTAAAGAGGGTGGTTTTGACCATTAGAAACAAAAATATATTTAAAATACTTGTGAAAGGAGGCCTCCCTTAGAGAATACATCAATTTGGGACACATTTTGAAGAGTTACTAAGGCACCTTATGGAGATTTATAAAAGAAGGAAGTTGAGACTTTTAGAAGTGTGCTTGAAAAGGGAGAGTCTTGAGAAGTTCATGAAGAAGTTCATGGAGGAACGTTTGGAGAGATTTTCAAGAACCACAAATTTACTTTATCCTTTTTATTTTTAGTTTTATTGTGAGAGTTAAGAGTGTTGTAAAAGAGAACAATTCAAAGAAACTTCAAAAGTCTGGTGGAGGATTTAAGATAATTTTTTATCTTTTTTTTAACTACTTTTAGTTTTAATTGAGTCTTCTTGTTGGTTTGACAATGATTTCTACTTTTAAACTAAAGTGTGGTTTTGTTTTCTCCATGTATTTTGAGTAGTTTTCTTTATCTTTCTCCTTAAAATGATAAGTAATTAAAGTGTTGGATGGAAGTTGTGGAGAGTATTGATCTTTAATGTTGGAAGAAGTTGTGATCATTTAATTCCATGTACTTCATTAACTTCTTGATCTGGCTTATCTAGATGTTAAAAGTTGTTGTGAGAACTTGTACGAACCGGGCTGGTATTTTCTCAGTCAACAATTGGAAAGAATCACATAAGGTTGTATGAATTAGAATGTAATTCATATGATTTAGTGCAAATAAATAGGGAAATAATCTTTGAAGATTGTAGAGTTAAAGGACTTTAAAGTGATAGGTTAATTCCCCCAACTTGGTTTTTTTTAGGTTCTAATACCAGATGTTAGCCCTGGAGGTGGAGGGAATCAAGGGAACTCTAGAGTGAGAGCTAGTATCTTCCTTGCCTCTCTGGTATTCAGAACTATTCAGACTTTAAATTAGTCAATATTCTTTATTACATCTCTAGTAAGGGTAAAGAATAATAATGCTTCTATATGGCATAACACAATTTGCATACTTCCATAAGAGAAATCCTATACTTAAATAAAAATCACAAAAAATACTAAAAATATTTGAATATTAATTACTATAAAAATTTCTATAGTTTAAGTAATTATCTGTTTGAAATAGAAAGTTTGTTAATCAATAGTGCCTATTGTGAATTTCCCAGTGGGTTCGATTTTCAGATCATAATATAAAAGTCCTATATTACTTGATAATGATACGTATACTTTTGTAGTAACTCTATATATATATATATAATTTAAAAAGTTAAATTCTTATTTTCTCTAGGATCAAGTTTTCGGTTTTGTTGCAAAATAAAGAAACCTAAGGGGAAAATATCATCAAAGACATTGTTATACTATTGCATTTAAACAATAACAGAATCAAAATTTTGGCGTTGTTGCCTGGGAAAAATTGATTGAAAGCAAATTTCTATTTTTAGAAAGTCTTATTTAAAATTTAAGAGTTGTTGTAGAAATTTATTACTATAGTATATTATTTTTGTGCATATTTTATTTTATTTTATTTTAGTGTATACATAGTTTAGGTTCTGAAGGAATAGTTCCCTACGATTCTAAATTAGAAAGAACTATTAAAAAATCAGAAAAAGCAAAAAAAATAAAAATTTTTGAAAAATCTAAAATAATTACAGAAATGACAAACTAAAATGATCAAAATGCTGAAATTCGTCAAGAATTTAGACCTTTACGAGACTATGCCAACCCTACGGTAGATGAAATTCATTGTATTATTCAAAAACCTACTGTAGTCACTAATTCATTTGAACTTAAACCTACTATTATCCAAATGGTATCAAATAATCACTTTCGGAGATCACCAACAAAAGATCCAAATTTACATCTTACCATATTTCTAGAATAGTGTGCTACATTTAAATACGATGGTGTATCAAATGATGCCATAAGACTTAGGTTATTTACTTTCTCACTGAAGAATAAAGCTAAGATGTTGTTGAATTCGTTAGCACCTGGACCTATCAGAACTTAGGGTGATTTAGCACAAAAATTCCTTGCTAAATATTTTCCACCATAAAAAATTGTGAAGCTTAGAAATGATATTACATCTTTTAATCAATTTGAAGGGGAATCTATTTATGAAGCATGAGAAAGATTTAATGAACTCTTAAGAAAGTGTCCACACCAAGCTATACCAGATTGGTTAATATTTCAAACTTTTTATAATGGATTAGTTGGATCTCTTAGATCTATTATTGATGCCACTGCTGGTGGTTCTTTAATGTCAAAATCATTTCATGATGCTTATGATTTAATTGAAGAAATGGCTACCAATAATTTTCAATGGCCTTCTAAATGCCTGTTAATAGTGTTAAATAAAAAAAAGTAGCCAATATTCATGAATTCGATGTATGTACAATGTTAGCAAATCAAGTTGTTGTAATTTCAAGGAAGTTAGACCAATTTGGAATGAATTTTTCACAACAAATTTCTATGATTTAAGAGAATTCATTAGGCCAAATGGTAAATTCTCAAGCATCATTGGAAACTATGAAATTCATAAATAACAAGCAGAGTAACCAATATTCAAACTATTATAAGCCAGGTTGAAAGAATCATCCCAACTTCAATTGGAATAATACTATGGGTGGTAATAATCACTAATGAGGGAACAATCAAATAAACCCACTAGGAAACTGGAATAACCAAGGGAATGATATTTATAGATCTACTTATCCTCCAGGTTTTAACAGTAATCCACAAATTAAGGAGAAGTTATCTATAAAAGAAGTGGTGTTACAAATAGGAAATTAGTTACAAAGTCAAGGAGCTACAATTAGAAATATTGAGAATCAACTTGGACAAATTGCAAATTCATTAAATAATAGATCCCAAGGAACACTTTGTAGTAATACTGAAATAAATCCAAAAGGCCAGAATAGAGAGCAAGTAAAAGCCATTGAACTTAGAAGCGGAAGAGAGTTGGAAGGTAGGGTTCAAAAAGAAACTGAAGTAGGGAGAGAAGAAATTGAAGAATCAAAAGAGGATCCTCCAAAAGATTATGAAAGACCTATTTCTCCGTTGAAAATTGATTTGGAAAAACTACCACCTCCATTTTCTCAGAGACTTCATTTGCAAGAGTTGGATAAGCAATTTTTAACATTTTTGGAAATTTTTAAGAAGCTTAAAATTAATATTCCATTTACTGAAGCCTTAGAACAAATGATAAGCTATGTAAAGTTTGTAAAGGATATTCTCAATAGGAAAAGGAAGTTTGAAGATATTGAGATTGTTGCACTTAGTGAGGAGTGTGGTGCAATTATTCATAAAAAGCTTCCTGAAAAGCTTAAAGATCCTAGTAGCTTTACAATTCCATGTGTGATATGAGACAGACCTTGGTTAAGTTAGGAATTTTCTTTGAAAAATCCTATTTTTGCATGAAAATAATTATATAAATAAATTAAATTTTGAAAAATCACATTTTCGCCTCGGATGTCTTAATTGATTCATGAATGAGATAGGATAAAATTTCCAAAGTTATTTGAAATGAATTTGACAAATTATGAAGTGTTAGAGCCTTAGGGGCAAATGTATAATTTTGGAAAATTGGCCTTAATTAACATTTAGTTAACATTTAGGTTAACATTTAGGCTTAATTTAAGGAGGGAAATGGGTAACCTCTGATCTTATTTTGGATGTTTGTAACATAAGGGGTAAATTGAAAAGATAAGTTAATAAATTTCTAAATTATTAAAATTTGGAAGTTTATTAAAGTAAAACGAATCTAAGAATTAGGGGTATAACTTTTGAAGTCAATAATTAATCAATTTAATACCCCTATTTTGATATTCAAATAAAATTCAAACCATGAATCATGACCATCTAAAGTCTAACCTCTTTAAAACTAATTAAGACACTCACCTAGGTCTTAAGGGTTTAGTAGTGACCTAGGCTAAATCAAGTTTCATTTAAATAAAGATTAGAAAAGTAAACATCATTTAAAATTAAAACATATTTCAAACATTACAAGCCCAATTAGGATCAAAATTTGGTTAAGTGTTCCAACAACACTAACTTTCCTCTTTAAGGGTCTTCACACACATAATTCTTAAATTGAATCACAAGTGATAATTGCCCCATTCTTTGGGATAATTGAGACATCAGTGTTCACTGAGCATTAAGGGTATTTACAGAATGAATTATTAAGCAACATAGTAAGTTTAAAAAAACTCGGGATTTTCCACTAGGGAGCGAGAAAGTAGCACGGACCTGTTTCTTTTCCTAGATCTGTTGGATACATCAGAGATCTACTAAACTTAATATATTTTGCTTGATAAAGTCATCCTTAATTAATCAAATAATGACCCACCTAGATATGACCTAGGCCTGGGTAGGTCGTAAAAATTTTACTTCCCTGTTTCATATAAATTACCTTAACATGCCTTTTGAGTTTAAGGTGGTGGAACGAGAATACTCGCCAGGTACGCTTTTACAGTTTTCAACATTGTCTTTCTTGTACTTTTATACTGTACTATTATACCTGCAAACTTGCATGCTAAACAACGACGCCACCCTGCATGAAAACTAAAACTATCAGGATAGCCACAAAACCAAAACCAAAACTAAATTAAAATCAACTATGATAAAATTCACCGCCACAACATTCAAAATATAAAACAACTCAAAATTTAATCACAAACATCACACAAAACTAAATAAAACTACAACTTCAACTAAATTAAGACATCTCTTTCAGATGATCAAGAATCCCTCGGAGGAGGTAACCTACGGTTACTAACGAGGCTTCCCACGGTCTAAATGAAATTATGGAACTCATTAAATTAAGTTTAGTAAGCTCATTTAGACTAAGTGAATTGAATAGAAAATAGTGGTGTCTGAACGAGGGAACCATAGGATCCTAACCGGTGTCGCTCTAATCAACTTTAACATGCCCCCATAAAAATTTAAAGAACTTCAACCATAAGGCTACCTATTTGACATTATAACTTAACACACTAGAAAACTCAAACTCATCGTAAGGAGTTTGGAGCTAGCATGGTGGGAAGCACTCCAATCTTCAACAGCAAAACCTGTCTTCCCCAGCTAAAACAATCTTACTTCCTTAAACTTAAACAACAAAGCCATAGGACATCGAGGTTGCTTGCTTATTCAACTTAAATCCTCATCTTATCTTTAGGACTTCGTAGAGCGCTGCTATACAATATAAGCCCTAACTTGTCTTAGGATTCTGAGGTTGTCTTTTGTCACGACCTAAACCCTCACATCTTCCAGGCTATTTGTGTGATAATTTTACACGAATGTAAGCCTTAACTAATAAAATAGGCAGGATGAAACACCTAAATAGTTCTCCTCAAAATTGAAGCCAAACATTAGGATAGCTTGAGAAGTCACTTCTTTTCTGGATCCATGACATCCCCTAGTTCTTCTACCTTTAAATTCTACAATAAAATGTTCTAAATTTAAACCAATCCCATTTCATACCTCTTTGTCCGATTTCGTTGAAAAATTCTATCCTTTTGAACTCCTTGAAGATAATATTTATTAATTTTTATCGAGAGTTTTCTTAGGGTCTTTTAAGATGTAATTAACTATAGGGGCTTGCCCTTATAGGAAGCATGTCCGAAACCAGCTTAATATAAACCCTATTTAATTCTTTATATTAAAGAGGGGAACTTGTCGGCAAATATAATGGTTTTGCAGACCAAACGGATGTTATGTATTCCTTAGTTTCTTTGATCGAGCCTCACCCTCAAGACTTGTGTTTATCCTTTGGGATAGATACAAGATTTGAGGTACAACGCTCTTTCATTTAAATAATGAAAAATATGGGGTCAGTCTGATTTCATATTTTTTTTCTAAAACTAAGTATAAATATGTAAATTAAATCGCCCTTCTGAAGCGGGCGACTGGATTTCGATGCCGGTGACCGACAGCTTCTTACGGGCAACTCCTTTAACCAAAAATTGATATGATAAAATTTTCAAATTTATTTACTATGATAGTAAAACACTTAATGAAACTCAAATTAATTATACAACAATTGAAAAAGAGTTATTAGCAATAGTATATGCCTTTGATAAATTTAGATCATATTTGATTGGAACTCATTATATAGATAGTATATACCTTTGATACCTTTGATAAATTTAGATCATATTTAATTGGAACTCATTGTGTAGTGCATACAGATCATTTTGCTATTAAGTTCTAATGAAAAAGAATGATGTTAAACCTAGACTTGTAAAATAGATTCTTCTTTTGCAAGAATTTAATTTTAAAACACTTAATGAAACTCAAATTAATTATACAACAACTAAAAAAGAGTTTTTAGCAATAGTATATACCTTTGATAAATTTAGATAAAAATTAAAATTGCTGAACATTTGTCCAGGCTTGAGTTAGAAAAGCCACTCTGTTTTGAAAAAGAAATTAATGAACATTTTTCAGATGAAAAATTGATTAATATTAATGAGTGGTGTGTTTCGTGGTATGCCGATATTGTGAACTTTCTTGTGAGTGATATTATACCATATGGAATGACATACCAGTAGAAAAGGAAAGTTATTTCTGAAGCTAAGACTTTTTTTTTGGGATGAACCATTTTTACATAAATAAGGAAATGATCTGATTATTCGAGAATCTGATTATTCGAAGATGTGTACGATTTGAAGAAACATATGAAATTATCCAAAAAATGTCATAATTCTAATTTTGGGGGACATTTTGGTGTTGATAAAACAACATACAAAATTTTACAATCTTGATTCTATTGGCCTACTATTTTTAGAGATGTTAATACTTATATAGAGATGTTAATTAGAGATGTTAATACTTATATCAAAATTTATGATAGATGTCAACGAGTGGGCATAATTTCTAGAAGAAATGGTATGCCACTCAATTATATGCTAAAAGTTGAAATATTTGATGTTTTGGGATTAGATTTCATGGGACCATTTATATCATCCTTCAGAAATTTATATACTTTGTTAGCAGTGGATTATGTATCCGAATGAATAGAAACTGTTGCTTTACATGGATGTGATGCTCAAAGTGTTACAAAATTTTTGAAAACAAACACATTTTGTAGATTTGGGATGTCAAGAGTTATCATAACTAATGGGGGAAGTCATTTCAGAAATGCCGCAATGGAGAAGTTATTAAGGAAATATCATATAAGTCATAGAATTGATACTGCTTATCATCCTCAAACGAGTGGTTTAGCTGAATTATCCAATCTAAAAATTAAAAAAAATATGGAAAAATATGTAAATCCAACAAAAATAGATTGTTCAGTCAAACTTTACTATGCTCTGTGGGTTGTTGACCTCATTTTTGGTTGAGGTCTAGTTTTTCCTCTTTAGTATGCTAGGGTCTAGCCATAGGACTTTCCTGTTGACTATTCCTAGAAAACTAGAAAAGGAACCCTCAACATTAGAAATTCCAAACTTCCCTTTACTCAACTTGAAGCTCTACATATTGGTCCTAAACTCTAGCACTTAGTAGGTGGGGTCATTATGAGGGGGCTTAAGGAGAGTTCTCATAGGACTATTTGACCTTAGGGTTGAACCTGGGTGTTGGCCTAGAGCTAAGTCACTCACTATAATCACCTCACTCACAATCACTCAGTGCCCTAAACCTAAAATTTTCTTGACTTTGATCACTTTATCCTTTGGGAGACTCATGTAGATGGTCCCCTACACTCATTGGCCCTAGTCTAGGGTTTAGCTAAGACCAGTACATAGAGGATCCAAATGGGGTTTCCATTGGTCCATGGCTTATTTATGATGGTTAGGTCCCTAGTTCTACCAAAGATACCCAACTTAGCCTTTTTCCCCTAAACGAACCTTCCAATTCTCTTCCTGAGAATGATCATTAACTTTTAATTCTCATTATCAAATCAGTTCCTAACTCCTGATTCACTCCTTAGAGGTCAGTCCTTACCTTTCGACACTCACTTTTGAGATTGATCATTAACTTTCAATTCTTATTTTTGAATCAGTCCTTAACTCTTGATTCACTCTTTTAAGTTCGTTCTTTAACTTCTGACTCTCTTTTTTAGATTGATCCTTAACTTTCAATTCTCATTTTTGAAATCAGTCCTTAACTTTTGATTTCCTTCTTTTGAGATCGATCCCTAACTTCTTACTCTCTCTTTTGAGTTTGATCCTTAACTTTCAATTCTCATTTTTTAAATATGTCCTTAACTTCTGATTTCTTCCTTTCGAGACCGGTCCCTAACTTTCGACTCTCTCTTTTGAGATTGATCATTACTTTCAATTCTAATTTCGGAATCAGTCCTTAACTTCTAATTCCTCTCTTCTTTCCAGGGCAGTCCCTAACTTCTGACCCTTTTTTAAAATTAATACCTAAACTTTAATTCCCACTTTGGGGTCAGCACTTACATACTGATTCCCATCCACTATGCACACTTGAAATCTGATAACTCAAAACCAACTCTCCAATCCCTAACAAGAGTTCCTACCTCTTGATTCCAATAAAATATTCACTTGCTAATTCCCCAACAGAAACAAATAGCACACACAATTCTACACTCCTTTTGTGTCAGTTCACTTAGGAGTTTGTATTGATTTTGTTGATCTCGTCGGTCAACGTCAATACGCGAGGTGTGGTTGCCGAACACACCACCCCTATTGGGGGTCCATTTATTGACCTCACTTTTGGTTGAGGTCTAGCTCTTCCTCTTTAGTAGCGGTAAGGTCTAGCCATAGGACGTAAGGTCTAGCCATAGGACTTTCCTGTTGACTATTCCTAGAAAACTAGAAAAGGAACCCTAACCTCAAGAAATTTCAAAATCTTCTTTACTCAACTTGAAGCTCTATATATTGGTCCTAACCTCTAGCACTTAGTAGATGGGTCATTATGAGGAGGCTCAAGGAGAGTTCCCATAAGACTGTTGACCTTAAGATTAATCCTGGGTGTTGTTCTAGCTCTAAGTCACTACAATCACCTCACTCACAATCACTCAGTACCCTAAACCTAAGATTTTCTTCACTTTGATTCCTTAATCATTTCGGAGACTCATGTAGATGGTCCCCTAAACCCACTGGCCCTAGGCTGGGGTTTTGCTAATACCAGTACATAGAAGGCCCAAATGCGGTTTCTATTGGTCCATGGCTTATTTATGGTGGTTAGCTCCCCAATTCTACCAAAGATACCCAACTTAGCCTTTTACCCCTAAACTCCCCCAAATTACCTAAATACCCTTGAAACCTAAGTTTGGCAAAAATTCCCAAATTTACCCAAAATACCCAAATTTGTTCAAAAGTCATTTTAAACCTTTTGAAATTACCCAAATTACCCAAAATCACCAAAAATTGCCAAATTACCAAAATGCCCCTCCCTAGCCCAAAATTCCAAAAATTTCCAAAAGTCCCAAAAATTTATAAAACCTTCCAAATATTCCCAATTTAATTTTTCTCAGCTATCATATGACCCAATTTGGCCAATTTGACCATCTTTGTCCAAAAACCCCCAAATTGCCCTCAAAAGGCCCAATCTCCCCAAATCCACATCAAATGTCCATCAAATTGGTCCTAATTCCCCCAATTTCAATCCTAAACTTAAATTCACTTTCCATGTGACAAATTTAAACCAAATCCAAGCTTAATTTGCCCATGCTTTGAGCCCAATTTTGATTTAGGTCAAAGCCCTTAGGTCAACCCAATTTTGATTTAGGTCAAAGCCCCAATTTTGGTCACATGACCTAATCTCACCCAATTAAACCCATAACCCACTCAATTTTCAACAATTTATGTTGAAAAATCTTCATAACATTACTAAAAATCAAAATTAACCTTAAATTGGCCTTGGTGAAGCCTCAATTTCATTTAATTTCAAACTAAGTCAAAAGCCCAAATTTTGCCCCAAATTGGCTATGCCTCCAAGTTTCACCAAATTGTTTACCTTAGCCCCAAAATTTCCAATCCATTCCTTCATGAAAAATCTTCATAGAATCTCCCCTGATCATTTGGACAAATAAATTGAGCCAAATTCTAAATGCAACCCAAGATAGACCCAAGTCTAGCCCAACATGACCAAATTCACCAAAATTCCAAAATCCTTCAAATTGACCCTCCAATTGAACTCAAAATTCTTTAAATCCTTTACCAAAAATCTTCATTAAAATAATCTACATCAAATGAATCAATAAATTGGTCCAATAAACATGGAAAGCCTAGCCCAAACTCAAGTCTTGGTCATTTGCACCCACTTGGACCCATGCACCAAAATTGACCTAGACATGTCAAATTGGTCAAGGAAAGGCCACCACAACCAAATTTTGAACCCTATTGACCAAGAAAAACCCACCCTATTGACCAAGAAAAATATTGACCAAGAAAAACCCCATGGAACCACCCAAATGAGCCATGGACCAAAGGATCCCCAAATTAAGTAATTTGATTACATATTTTCTTAAGTCAAAGATGTTTTTGCCAAAACTAAACACCAACCCATTTAATTGCCGTGACATATTCCCCTGGCTCACCTGACCTCCTAGCCACCTTCCCTGGCCTGGCTAGCCAGCCTAGTGGCCAAAAAATGTCCAAAACAAGAGCCACCTCCATGGAATCAAACCTAATTAAAACCTAGAGGCCACCTCATCCAAATTAAATGTTAGAGCCTCTCTGCCCTCCACCTAAGCATCACTTTTTACCCCCTAATTGGCCATGGCAGCAAGCTTAAGTCAATTTTTTAAAAAAGCTCCCCTCCACGGCCATGAGTGTGTGCTAAAAATTTCTCAGAGAGACCCCTCCAAATTTCTCCCAGAGCCTCTTTGAGACCTCCTCAGCGCAACTCAACCACTTTATTGCCCTAAATCCCCTTGCCGGAGTTCAATTTTTGAGCTCAAAACTTTGCCAGAGACAGGACAGAGCTCTCCACACTTATAAAATCCACTAAAATCAAATTAAACTCACCCACACCATCACCACAGTGAAAGAAGAAGAAGCCCCATCAAATCCCCCTCATATAGAGCCCCTAGCATAGCTCTAGACCAACACCTGAAATCGAGCTTGGTCGAATTCGTACCTAGGCTTTTCACCACAGCAAGAGGCTTATTCCTTAGCCTCCTTGGACCTCCACAAATGTGGCAAGCACCTCTGATTGAAGCTTCCCTTCTCAGAGCAAAGGTATTGAGCTCCCCCTCTTCTCAAGCCTATTTTGATTCTTCTTTTGATTAGGCTCAATTTAATGGTTTGATTACAGTATGGATGTGTTCGTCACACTTAGATGAACATTTAGAAACAAACCACACTTAATTTGGTTAATAAATGAGTGAAATCTTAAGATTTGAAAATGGATGGTGCTCGGGCTAAGGCATTGGGGACGATGATGAGGAGACGTCTGATCACGTGTTTATCTCATTAACGGACGAGATCTAGCTGGACAGCGCCTTCATACATGAACCGCGGGCCAATTCAACCTTAAGGTGGATGGCGGTGTTGAATGGGAGCGCGCCGCATGGTGTTTCGGAGCCGCCTAGGATCTAGTCAGCGTCGTGCATTTAAAGCGATAAATAGTTTATTTTCTAGTTTAAATAAATAGCCTTATCTTCAAAAATCCATATCTTGGTGTAGAAAAATAATAAAAATAAAATAAAAATACCCTCTTGCTCACTAAATAGAAGAGAAAAATGTAGAAATGGTTTGAAGTTCATTTGATGCATGTTTTATTTTTAATTAATTAAATAATATTTTGAGTCTTTTGATTCTCCATGAATGTAGACATTTCACCATGGCTTAAAATTTTGGCATGTTAGTGCCTCTATCTTAAGGAACATTCTCTGATTTTTCCAAATTCAGAGAAGATCTTTAGGCAGAGATCCATATTTTTGAAGTTTATGTCTGTTATTTGCATAAATTAATCATAATAATGAGCATGTTGCTTAGAAAATTCGAGCATGTTGCTTAGAAAACATGTTGCTTAGAAAATTCCAAGAAAATTTTGAAAGGTTTGTTATGACTAGAGAACGCTTTAGAAAATATTTTATGGGTTAGGTCATTAAGAATGCATTTAATTTCTACCAACCCAAAAAGACAAAGAAAATTAATTTTGGCAAACACAAATATCTGAATGACTTAATTTTTAATCTTTACCGTGATTCAAAGTTCAGAGAACTCCCCATAAAAATTTCAAAATATTTGGAGTTCATTTAATAACTCAAATTAATTTTTCAAGCTAAAGAACATTTTTGGTACAAAAATAATTTTTAACAATTAAAATATAACTCAAAAAATTATAAAAATTAGTTTTTGGAGTTCTCTATGATTATAGGAGTTTTCTCAAAATAAAATAGTAATTAAAATAAAAATTTCATTTTAGCCTATTTTTAATATTTGAATAATTAAAAAATGATAAAAATCACAAAAATAATAAAATTCATGGAAATGTTCTAAATTTTTTCCTAAGCACTTAGGAACAATTGAAATATTTTACCTAATTTTCTAAGTGAAGATGTTGAATTTTAAAGCTTAAAATAATTTTTAAAGGCTAAAAATGGATTTTCACTAAAATAATTCTAATAATTCAAAGAAATATTAGAAAAATGTGAAATTTGTTTCTCTAGTTTCCTTGACCATAGAGAGATTTAATAAAAATATAAAACTTAATTATCAACATTTAAAATATTTTATAATTAATAAATAATCTAAAAATTAAAATTAGTCTTAAAATTCAAATATAACTCAATAAATCATCAAATTTGGTCCCAATGCTTTTATGGTCTAATTATACCTCCAATAAAAATTTCAAGAGATCAGGCCTTTCCTTTGTCAAGTTATGGAATTTTCTTTAAAAAATCCTATTTTTGCATTAAGATTAATATGTAAATTAAATTAAATTTTGAAAAGCCACATTTTCTCTCTGATGTCTTAGTTGACCCATGGGTGAGGTGGCATAAGAATTCTAAAGTCATTTGAATTAAATTTGACAAATTCCGAAGTGATAGAGCCTTAGGGGCAAAAATGCAATTTTGGTAATTTAGCCTTAATTGACATTGAGGCTTAATTCAAGGAGTAAAAAGGGTAACCTCCAATTTTAACTAACTTATTTGGATGATTGAGATACAAAGGGATTAATTGGTAGAAACCAACCTCACTCTTTTCATGATCAAGGGATAAATTTGTATTTCCTTAAATTATTAAAATTTGGAAGTTTATTAGATTAAATGATCTTAGACTTAGGGGTATGACTTTGGAAGTTGATAACTCACTAATTTAATACCCCTACATGATGTTCAAATCACATTTAAGTGTTTTGAAAATAAATAATTATCATCAACTAAAAAAAAATTTCAACTTTTTTTCAAAATAACGAAGACATCTACCTAAGTCTAAAGGGCTTAGTAGTGACATAAGCTAAATCAAATCAGATTAAATGAGGATTAGAAAAGTAAATATAATTAAATTAAACACGTTTAAAACACTATAAGCCCAAATTAAAAAGTTGGCTAAGTGACTTGATAACATTAACTTGCCCCTTACCAACATAATTCTCAAATTAAATTATAAATGATAATTACTCCACTCTTAGGGATAATTGAAACATTAATGTTCACTGAACATTAAAGGAACTCATATAATGAATTACTAAGTAGCACAATAAGTTTAAATGAGCTCGAGACTTTTTACCAGGCAGCGAGAGGGAAGCATGGACGCGCTTCTTTCTCCAGATTTGTTGAATACTTCATAGGTCTATTAAACTTAATATGTTTTGCTTAACAAAAATCATTCTTAATCAAACCAATAGGGATCCATCAAGATATGGCCTAAGCTTGGGTAGATCACCAAAACCATACTTTTTTTCTTTATATAAAATGCACTCACATGCATTTTGAGTTTCAGGTAGCAGAATGAGAAGACTCGCCAGGTACGCTTTTTATATTTTACAGTGTCATCTTTTTTGTACTTTCATACTATATTATTTATGCTTATAAAACGTGCTTACTAAACAACAATGTCACCCTGCATGAAAACTAAAACTGTCAGGATAGCTACAAAACCAAAACCAAAACCAAAAATAAAATCAACCAAGATAAAAATCACATCCACAATATTCAAAATATAAGACAACTCAAAATTTAATCACAAACATCACATAAAACAACAACTACAACTAAATTAAGATGCCTCTATTGGATGATCGAGAATCCCTCGGAGGAGGTAACCTACAGTTGCTAATGAGGCTTTTCACGGTCTAAAGGAAAGTAAAGAACTCATTAAAGATGAGTTTAGTAATTTTAAGGTTGTCTGCTTATGCAACATAAATCCTCACCTCATCTTTAGGCTTTTGTACAACTCTGTTGTAGAATATAAGCCCTAACTCGTCTTAGGATTCCGAGGTTGTCGTTCTTCACGACCTAAACCCTCACATCTCTTCCAGGCTTTTCAAGCTACTTGTGCAATCGTTTCACACAAATGTAAGCCCTAAGTTAATAAAACTGCAAGATGAAACACTCAAGTAAATTTCTCCTCTAAACTAAAGCCAAACAAGCCGAACAATAAGATAGATTGGGAAGTCACCAAGGTTCTCTTCCGGATCTATGACATCCCATAGTTCTTCCCCCTTTGGATTCCAAAATTTGAGCCAATCCCATTTCACACCACTTTTTTCGATATTGTTGAAAAATTATATCCTTTGAAATCGTTGAAGATAACATTTCTTAGATTTTATCGAGAGTTTTCTTAGGTGACTTCGGTCATTTAAGATGTAATTAACTACAGGGGCTTGCTCTTACAGGAAGCTCGTCTAAACCCAGCTTAATATAAATCCTATTTAATTCTTCATATTAAATAGGGGAAATTGTCGGCAAATAAAATGGTTTCGCAGACCAAACGGACGTCATATATTTTTCAGTTTATTTGATCAAGCCTCATCCTCAAGTCTTGTGTTTATCCTTCGAGATAGATGCACGGTTTGAGGTACAGCGCTCTTTCATTTAAACTATGAAAAATATGGGGTCAGTTTGCTTTCATATATTTCTAAACATTAAAATGCCCTTTCAAAGCGGGTGACAAGATTTTGATTTCGGTAACCGACAGCTTATTACGGGCAACTCATCAACCAAAATAGTACCGGCAGCGTCTACCGGCAGCTTCTAGCGACTCCGCTAGGGACAAGCTTTTCTCTCCATTTAAATAAGGAAATATTATCTTCACAATCGGTAATGTGTTCATATCCCTCTTGGACCAAATTACTCTTCTTCCATTGACATACTTACCCATTTTTGTATTGGGAAAGTACGGCCAACTCTTTGGACTTCAAAACTGCCTGTTCAATCTCCTTTGAACGGAGGGGTTCAAGAGGCCATTAAGGATTCTTTAAATCTTCATGTTGGGTTAGACCCCCAAAAGGTGTGTTGGTGGACCAGTTCCACCTGAGCATTGTGTGTGAAAAATTGGTCTCGCACTGGGTCCTAAACACTTCACATCTCCCTTCCAAGTTTGGTTTGCTATTTTGTAAATTAAATTAAATTAAATCAAATTATGTTGTATCAAATTATGTTGTGTTGCGTGCGCTTCAAAATTAATTAAGCTTTTCTACTTTTAAATTACCTTTTCACTAAAAGTTTTAAAATTCTCACAAACTAAGACTTACCCAGTCTAAAGATCAAACTTTGTTAATTTTCAGTGCTTGCACTAAGATTATAAGGTTTTGGCCATTTAACTAACCACATAACTTTCTGTTTTAAGGCTATTGTGATGGCCTACCCAACACTGACTTTTTCTTGCAACTTGCCGATAAGCCATGAAGCTCGCAATGTTGCTCCTACTATTAAGTTTGGAGTCGGATTTCAAGACCTCAAGGTTATCCTCGATAAGGCCCCGTTCGTCATAATGAAAGTCACCGCTTTGGAAATTCAGGAGCCGTCTGCTGAATTCGACCTAAACTGTCCTCAGAACTTCCCTTCTTATAAGAAAGCCAAGACTATTGTTGTCACTATGTCACCTACCAAGCTTGTTGTTCCTGCTACTGCTAAGGGGAAAAAAGTAATGATCATTAAAGATCCGACTAAGGGATTGGCTGACCTGCCACCAGTATACAAAATCGGATCAAGTTCAAGAATTGCACCACTAACCCAAACTCAGAAGAGAAACCAGAACAGAAGAGTTTGGAAGGCTACTAAAGCCTAGACTCCTGAGGAAATACCTGTCGAGGAAAAGCCTCACCAAGAGGAGTTAGAATTACCAAAAGTATATCCACTTCTGCGAGGAAGTAGATTCCATCCTTTAATGGATACCAATGGATATGAGAGTATTCGTAAAATCACCGCTGCATTACTGACAGTTCATGGACAAGAAGTGGAGAGAAAGAAACCTGTTTCTATCACCCGAGTTAGTTCAGTTTTTCAGAGGCTAGCCGCCAAAGAAGTTGTTCAGTTAATGAATTACTTACATGAGTGGGACATGCAATTTCTCCTCGAATGAAGAAAGAAATTTTAAGGGACGTCAAATCTTCTAAATGATCTAAGAAGTTAACTTAAAGTTTGCCTACTCGTAATCCCTTCTGGTTCCACTTGGGAAGCATAGATGACACCGCAATTGTCACCACAGATTCTACCACTACTAGGACCACAAGTCGTCGACTAGTTAAGTCAAGAATAGATCCAAGAATTATACCAAGCACACACCACAAAGACATTCCTAAAATTTTAAAGGAAAATATGACCGATACCATAGTTAGTCTGCACCATGGGAAGCATACTTCTCCTCGACCTCCTGATCTTTCCAGTAGGACACCCTGTCCTAAGACATCACCATCAAAGAAGAAGGTGTGGATACCAAAGGTTGTTGTACCAATACGGTCGAGTAAACTTGCAGAAAAAGTTCATGGAATGAAGCCAGGGTCCGAAGTATCTGACATCGTTGCAGCAATTTCCAGTGAAATGTAAGAGCAAGAGGAGGAGGTCCAGCAAGGTCCTCCAGATCTTAGAACAATCAAAGAATCAATGATCAAAGAAAAATTTGAAAGGCTCGGAGTTGAGATTTCCTAGTTGGCTCGAGAGATTCTCCATCAATGATGATGATGAAAATTTTGACTATAATGAATCCCTTGAAAAAGATTTCATGGATGTTCATGTCATCAAAACCAGGGCCGCTGCATCTGCACACGAGGCTCAACCTCTCGTTGAAGAGAACGTTGTAGATGAGCTGCATAGGGCTATTTCCTAAGGGATGAGCAAGTTAACCAACTGGAGAAAAGGATAGAAGAGATGGCCTCCGCCATGACCGTCATGGCCATCATTCAGGGGCAATCACAAGCATCTTAACTAGCTTCTCCGGAGATCAACCAACCTAAAATAATACATATCATGGATGAAAGAAGAGAAGTTGCCTCAGCAAACAAAGATGAACAACCAAAGAAGGATTCTCCATCGAGCGCCATACCAGAAAAAGAATTTAAGCAAATGTTTGACCAAGTTTAGGAGGCTTTAACCCAATCTAAGGGCGGTGCATTAATTCTAAATTGTAGACCCTATCCGGAGGAATTTCATGTTGTACCCTTCCCTAAGGGTTTCTTGTCCCCGAACTTTAAGATTTTGATGGGACTGGAAATCCCAGACAACATATAGCACACATCCAAACCAGTTGTGGAAACACAAGGAATAGTGAAGCTCCGCTCTTGTTCATCAGCAGCTTGTCAGGGATCCCCTTCGATTGGTATGTTGATTTTCCCAACGGATCAGTTAAAACCTTTGTCGAGCTGGAATAACTATTTGTGAAAAGATTTGTCGGAACGCAACACCATGTCTCTATAGGAGAGCTCATGATGGAAAAATAAAAGCCCAAAGAGACTTTGGTAGATTACATCTTGAGGTGGAGAAACCTTAGCATGAAGTGTGAACCTCAGCTACAGGAACATCATGTAATTGAGAATTTACTCAGAAGCATCCATGGGCGAGTAGCTTTCATGCTCAAGGGACTCACCATCAAATCCTTTGAGAAGCTGCTCAGCAAGGCTAGCAGCCTTTAAGAAGAAATTAAAGATATGGATTCGCACGAGAAGTCCAAGGCAACTAGAGTGTTTGAAAAGAATTCATTAATAGTAGCGACTGTCGACAAGGGAAAACAATCAATGAAGATATATGCAGAAAATTCTCGCCAATCTTCATCACAACAAGCTTAGAAATAGAATAGCCATTCTAACCATCAATCGCCTCAAGGAGGATCATCTCAAATAGAGAATAAGAGAATATCTCTGGCAGAACCATAAAAAATGGTGTATTCTTTCAAAAATAAAGCTGTGTCTACAATGTTCAGAAGTCTGATGAAGAAGTTTGAGTTCAGACTACCAGATCCAAAGAAGCCCGAAGAAGTTGACAAGAAAGATGAACCAAATTATTACCCGTACCACCAGTTTTTGGGACATACTATAGAAGAATGTTTCATTTTTAAGAATTAACTTGAGAAAAATCTCAAAGAAGGAAATATAACAATCATGAAAGAATATTTAAGGGAACCTAAAAAAGGTTCCATAAATATGATTTCGGCCAAGCCAATTTCTCCGATTGATCCATATACTAGAGAAGAGGGATGGAGTACGACTTAGGACGAGCTCAAGAGGGTCCTAAACAGGGTTTTAAACCAAATACAAAATTCATCAAAATAATCTTTTGCATATATCGGAAAAAGATGAATGGAATGAAGTTTGGAGCAAATCATTCAAGAAAATATTGAATAAAATCTAGAATGCATCAAAACAAGCCTCTGTTCAGAATCTACAGCCTGTCAAGCCTGAGATGAAGATTCTGCCACAAGAACTGTCATCGTCAAAGACAAAGAAATAGAAGAACACTACCACTACAAAGATTGATAGCACGGGGGGTAGGACAGATGCTGCTTCTACTAGATTAGTTGTCTTGGATTCGGGGAAGAAAATCCTCGAACCCCTGACTTTGTATGATTATCTTTTTTCCCCTCCATCCCCTGATTATCTTTTTTCCCCTCCAGGGTCTTATGAATATAATGATCATGATTTCGACTATGTTTTTAACTATGTCTAGTGATGACGTAATTGATAATGATCAATCTAGCTTTGATCTTAATTCTCAAAATGATCCTCAAATCGTACTTGAGTCCAATGAACTCGCTAACAAGACTGAAGAAGACATCAACGATACTAGCTACAATATCACCAAGAGTGAGGAACCATTCTTCGAGCGCCGGGGTGCATCATTTGCCATCAACTTAGAAACACAAGAAGATTTAACAAAGGTATCTCAAGAAGAAAAAATTACAGAAGTAAACTTAAGGAGCGGGGGAGTATTACCCCCAAGAATAGCTCTAACATATAAAGGAAAACAAATAGTAACTCGAGAAGGACTACCTCCACCTTCACCAGTGGAAGAACCACACAACCAAGTGAAAGTTGGAGGACCACATAAAGTGGATTACAACGTACTAGCTCACTAGCTCATCTTGTCGGCCCGATTAAGCATCTACAACGCTCTGATTCTGTCAAAGGAGATGTCTGTCAAAGGAGATGAGTCAAAGGAGATGAGAGAAGCTCTGGTTACAGTCTTGATTGACATAGAGATTTGCTTAACTCAGCTAGCAAGCACACCCTCGGATGAAGTTTGTTCGTTGAAAGAAGAGCCTGGGGTAATGAAAGCGACTTTATATATGCAATAAAATATAAGATAAATTTGGACGTATTAAATATTCAATAATTGTAAAGTCACACTTATCAACGCAAGTATTCGTATCGCTCAAGCAATATAGGGCTCTAATGGAGTCCTAGATATCAATCCCACAGGGAGTAGTTTAGAATTATGGACTAAGACCTTAGAAAAGAAATACTTTAATCACAACAACAACGTTTAATTTGCTTATGTGTCACTAATAGGCAATTGAAATAAATAGATAATTTTAATAACTAATAAATAACTAATTATATAAAGTAGGGTTTAATTGTGATATTCAATATATAAACAAACATCATTCTCCTTGTCAAGAAATTATAG
>NW_018253288.1:131570-132142 GCF_001263595.1 Phalaenopsis equestris
AATTGGGGATTTTAGTCTGTCACTCTAAAATCTCCAATTCTAAGCCTGATAATAATATTTCCCTATTTATTTGCACCCAACTTCCAAGGGCTTTGACCTCCCTGAATCTTGGATGTAATCTTCACTTTAGTTGTAAAACTCAGCATATTTTAACAAATCAATTGACCAGATTGAAATTAAATTAACATCACAGTGAAAAGATCATCATAATTTCTTAAACATTCTCTTGGCTTCGCCAATTCAAATCACCATTTCATAAATCTCGAGACAAGGAGAAAGACAGAGAAAACTACTCCGAACTTGTGATGAAAACACAAAAAAAACTCAGAATTCATATATAAAATCAAAGTCATACAAACTACAACAAGTAAATAACTTAACTCTAAATTCTTTCCAAGAACACTCCTTGAAGTTCCTCTGAATCTCTTCCTTTCTTTACAGCACACAGAATTCCTCTTTGAAGTAGCAAGGAGGAATAAATCTCTCACTTTCCCTCCACTCTTACAACTTCTCGAAGAAATCCTCACAATTGTTACACACTAATGGAACCTCTCTAACCTCTAAGGCCTCTA
>NW_018253288.1:132213-132539 GCF_001263595.1 Phalaenopsis equestris
TTACACACTAATGGAACCTCTCTAACCTCTAGGGCCTCTAGAATCTCACCACCTCCTCTACACTCTCTCAATTTTTGGCCAAAATGTTCTTTTAAAGTTGTGGATGAGCTTTCCCAAGAGTTGCCTAAGCATCCCTTCAAAATTTGGCCTTATCCAAAGCTTGAGTAGGCATAACCATTGATCTCGCCGTCGGTGGGCTTCTGAAGAATTTTATCCTGTAGTCTCGGGAAAAACTCGTCGTCGGCGGGGTTGACGACGCCGTCGGCGGCCTAGTTCAAATCTTCACATTTTGGTCCTTTTCGCTCCAAATTTTCTCCTTTTTGTAT
>NW_018253288.1:132728-134238 GCF_001263595.1 Phalaenopsis equestris
AATTCAAGTAATTGAATTAACTCTGTAGCCACAAGATTATCTAGTCATCAAGTTTTAAGAGTTCTAGTCTTCTATTTATTTCAAGAATGACTATATGTTGTAATATTAAGTCACTTAGAATATTCAAGAGATAGGAATTTCATGAGAACTCTATTAGTAAAATACTTATTCCATAAATATCAGTTCAGGAATGTATTTAAGTTTTTCCTTTAGGTAGGTCCAGTGAAGCCAATTTTTGATTAGGCATCTCCTCAAGCTTATCCTCACTTTTATATTTTTTTTTCTTTTTCCTTTCTTTTCTTTTCTCTTTTTCATTTGGATTGCTTTCAATCCTATATATTTTTCTTTTCTTTTAGGGATTTTTGTCAATCCTTTCTTTTTCCTTTTTCAAGTGAGGATTACTATATCTGGATAGCCTTTAATGATTTTGAACTTCACTTTTCTTTTTCTAAATTTGAAACTCAAAGCATTTATTTACCTTATAAATATTTTTTTCATTACAAAAATATTTCTTTAAATCTACCATAATAATTAAATAGTTACAAAAATATAGTTACCTGAATTAAATTCACTACATAAAATCATATAAATAATTTTTGAAAATACTAAAATAGAGGACATCTAATAGTTAATCTTTTTCTTCCCTCCCCCAAAATTAAATTTTTAAATATGAAATAATATAGTTGGAAAGGAAAAAATATAAATATAAATCATACCTTAGTATTGTAGGCATCTTTATCATTCTGAAATTTCTACAGGCCTTCTCAAATTCTTACTTCACCTGGTCTATAATATTAGGAGCTTTCTACACATATAAATTGTTAGAGGAATTTTTGGGTAATGAAATTTTGAAATAAGTATAAAACTAAAACAAGCACAACATTTGCTAACACAATCACAATACTAAACAATTAAAACCTAAAAAAAAATGTAAAAATGAAAATCACATTACAATTCACAATTCTACTTAATATCTATTGAACTACACATGAATATCTATTGAACTACACATGATTTAACTACCACACTAACTTTATAAAAATTTAAAATTATCCAAGTACACAAAATGAAAGTCCAAATACATAAACATCCATTTCTATTATAAAAAGATTACATAAAATAAAAATACAAACATAAGTACATCAATTTCATTCTATATCAAAATCCCAAGCTATATCTTCATCGCCTTGATCAGCAGATGGATTGGGTTGAAACTGAGTATATCGAAGGAATTCAGGAAATGTAACATCAGGCTCTCCTCTGTAGTGTCGGGCGTGAGCTTCATAATAGGCTACCTCCAAAATTTGAATGCCTCTGGAAGTACTCACTATCATAATCATGTCGACGTTCTAAACCTCCAATCCTTTCACTTATCAATTCTATGCTCTTCTGTTGCAAAGTCAACTCATTCATCAAATCAGAGAGGGTAGGGGAACTAGAAGGTGGAAGGTCATAACTTGTAGAGGGAACATCTCTATACTTCTACTCCCAGTTCTCCATACTCCCAGTT
>NW_018253288.1:134265-137182 GCF_001263595.1 Phalaenopsis equestris
CAAATTAGCTTTATTAATGGGTTTCGTAGGATAAACCCATTCTTCATCACCAAATTCTACTCCAAAAAGTTTGTAATTTGCATAAATAAGTCCAAGATGTCCTAGACCTCCACTAGTCTCACTCCTTGTCGTAGTCAATATATTCTTAAGAATTATTCTCCTCATATTTATAGTTTTACTATTCTGAATACAGAAATTCAGAATAGCTCTACCTCTAGTTACCTCACTATGGTGATAGGTCAGTAACAGAATAGAGGAACTGAAATAGTGTCACGCCTTAGAGGAGGCATTCAGCATGGAAACAGAAAAATTTACCCTTTCTCGATGCTTTATCTTCCATGTTCCTTTCCCATCACTGAGAAAGTTGATCACATCATTGAGGGGGCCTTCCATTGTACTCAAGGACTCATATTGGCAGCTGTAAGAGTTTGGGACTTCATAAAAAGTTTTGATGCGGGTGGCAGTAAACTCAATACTGAATCCACGCACTTGAATGATTCCGTCATCAAAATAATTCACATTGGCATAGAACTCCTTTACAACATTTGCATCAGCTTTATTGGTGGTGTAACAAAAGTTTTTCCACCTCCGCTCGGCAA
This sequence comes from Phalaenopsis equestris, assembly GCF_001263595.1. Classification (NCBI taxonomy): domain Eukaryota; kingdom Viridiplantae; phylum Streptophyta; class Magnoliopsida; order Asparagales; family Orchidaceae; genus Phalaenopsis; species Phalaenopsis equestris. The sequence goes on from NW_018253288.1 coordinate 134,865, forward strand.
TAACTCGTTCGATTTCTCCTCCCGGACTTTCAAAAACTCGATCTTGTATGCACTTCTTTCCTTTAAATATGGAAGTAAATAGTAAATTTTGTTTGAGCCATCGCATTGACGAAGCGAGACTCGTCGAACTCAATTCTTCTCTTTTGTAGTGGAGCCATTTTAATCTAATAAAATTATAGAAAAATTCCACAAATTACTTTAAATAAGTAAATCATGGCTTCCAATAGTAATTCTAAGAGTTCAACAATAAGATCCATGAATCTCTTCCCAAATTTTCTTTACATTCCCAAATTTTTTGGATCTACTCAAATTGGGAGAAATTCATGGTGGAAATCAAATATTTTTAGCTTGAAATATAGCTCTTACCTAGATATGATCAAATCCGGTGTCAGAAAGCCTTGAATCGCCAACTAATCCAAGATCTCTCAAGCCCTAGGTCAAAAATGACATTTTTAGGAGGAAGGGGATGATGAATAGTGGCAGTTGACTGATCAAAATCGTGGTTAAATGTGTTTTTCGTGAGCTCGCCGTCGGCGGGGTCGATGGCACCGTTGGCGTGCTTAATTAGAATTTAAATCCTAAGTCTCGGGAAAATCTCACCGTCGGCTGCGTTGAGGGCGCTATCGGCGGGCTCTATTGATTTTGTCCAAATTCTAGATTTTTGCGATTTCGATCAATTCCAAGCCTAAACAACATCCGTTTAATCATTATAGACATAATTTTAAAAAACTAAATGATGTACTTAGCACATATAAACTTTCACAACACAAAATTTCACATTTATATATAAATTCCAAGGGGTACGATATACGTTACATAACACACCTAAGTTTGGTATTTTCTCAACCTTAATACATTAATTCAACATCGCAATCTAAGCCACAACACTCAAAATGCTGAAAACAAAACACCCTATGCTTAGTTTCAACTATACAGAGATCTATAAGCATAATTCTACAACAAAGTAAATACAAAGTTCAAATCAAAATACATAGATAGACATATAGGTAGTAATATAAATCTACTAATCCTCAGACTCGGTACTCGATTCTCCTCTGAGATCACCCATTAATTGCACATGAACAAAAAGGTTGTAGAAGGGTCGGAATGGAAATTCTTCAGTCAAATCCTCCTCAATTTATTTCATCCTCCTCATCAATCGTATTAAACTATCTTCTAAATGTCCAGAATGTTCAAAATGTTCCTTCATCCTCCAGTCCAGATGATCGAAGAAATCAGAGACATTTTGTACCTCCTTTTCCAATTTCTTGATTCGGCGCAGGATCACCAAAGACTTATCAAGGACTAAGGGTTGAACTGGCAATGAATTCTGAGAAAATTGATCTACAATAATGGCCATATCATTTTCATCTTCAAAAATTGGGAATCTTTCAGTTGGATCCAAAGGCTTCCAAGGTAGCAGTACCTTTTCCCAATTTTCATAAGACACTTGAAACTGACTGCAAAGTAAACTGACTGCAAAGTGAGAAAATGTCCAAGCACATAAGTTGTTCCATGAATGATCAGGCCCAAAACCGACTTCACAATTATAGATCTGATGTCGATCGGCAGTGCCCTTTGGATGCAGTAATTCAAAATGACACTTTCTTTAGAAACTTTACTGATCTTCATTGTCGGTAATAGTTTCGCAGAAATGAAAAAGTACCAACGTTTTGAAACGGGATTCAGAAGTGTTACAGAATAACTAACATGCCTGTTTTCTCTTGTTTCCCAGTCGTCAGTTTCGTCCGTTAAATATTGGTAAATCCTATTCACCTAGTTTCTTGTCGGGACGAAATTGGAATAGTGGTAGACAGGAACATTCTCTATCATATATAAATTGTTGATCCTTCTTCCTTGCACATAAACAACTCCTTGGTTGATTCCATGTAAATTAGCATAAAATTCTTTTACCACTGGAACCACCACGGTGGCAGTAGTGTAGTACAACACTTCCCATCTTCGCCGCACAATCGTTTCATCAATATCCATTGTGGGATTATTCAATCTGTGATTCACAAATCCTCATTCTTTGATTAATCTTTTCTTTGTCAGCAACTTGTTGAAGATTCACTAAGCTACCGCACTAATAAACTTTCACCGATTGAAAACTCGCATTCTGGGATTATCAGGGGAATTGGATGCCATAGGAATGAAATTAGTAGAGTTTCACTTCATTTTTGGAGGGAAAATATGAACTAGAACTTGAATTTTTGAGTTTAAAAAGACTATTTTTGCCCAAAAACCGCAAAAACTGCCATTTGAACCCGCATAACCGTCCATTCGCCGGTCTCGCCGTCGGCGGGGGCGATTGCACC
>NW_018253288.1:137259-138003 GCF_001263595.1 Phalaenopsis equestris
CTAAAAATAAATCCACCGCCGGCGGTGTCGAGGGCGCCGTCAGCGGCGTCGAGGGTGTCGTCAGCGGCGTCGAGGGCGCCGTCGGCGCCTAAGGCAAAATTTTCACAATTTCGCTATGGTCCGTATGCGTTCCAATTTTTCTTCATGGATCAAATTTTTAAGATGTTTCAAGGGTAAATAAGAGTAGAAGAGCTTAATACTACAATAAACTAGCGATAATCTAAAAAAAAACTACTAAAATTGCGAATAAAGTAAAGATAAATATGGGTTGCCTCCCATAAAGTGCTTGGTTTAACATCCTCAGCCCGACCTATTCAGGTGTCATTCAGGTTGACTGATCATTAAAACCTCTTTAATATTTAGTCTTTTACCCTCATAATATGGTTTTAATCTATGCCCATTTACTTTAAGTCTATATCCAATTTTCTGATCTTCAATTTCAATAGCTCCATAAGTATAAACTTGAGTCACAGTAAATGATCCTAACCAACGAAACTTCAATTTCCCAAGAAATAACTTTAGCCTAGTGTTTTAAAGAAAAACTTCTTATCCTGGTTCAAAGTTCTTTTTGTTAATTTTTCGATCATGCCATAACTTTAATTTTTCCTTATAAATTCTGTCGTTATCATAAGACTCATTTCTTAATTCTTCCAACTCATTTAATTGTAACAATCTCTTCTTACCAGCATCTTTCAAATTATAATTGAATTCTTTAATTGCCCAATATGCTTTATGCTCCAATTC
>NW_018253288.1:138490-139505 GCF_001263595.1 Phalaenopsis equestris
TTCCCAAATGAAGGAATAAATTGTCCCATAAAATCCAATCCCCAAACATCAAAGATCTCAACTTCTAACATGAAATTTAGAGGCATCATCCAATCCCCAAACATCAAAGATCTCAACTTCTAACATGAAATTCAGAGGCATTTCATTTCTTCTAGATATATTGCCTACTCGTTGACATCGATCACAAGTTTTTATGTACTTATAAACATCTCTAAAGATGGTAGGCCAATAAAATCCAGCTTGTAAAATTTGATAAGCAGTTTTATCAATCCCAAAATTTCCTCCAAATTCAGAATCATGACATTTATGAATGATCAGCTCAGTTTCTTCATAAGGTACACATCTCCTCATAACAAGATCCTTACATTATTTGTATAAATAAGGCTCATCTCAAAAAAATGCTTTCGCACTATGAATGAATTTTCTTTATTGTTTCAATGTCAGCATAGGTGGCAAAATATCACTTACAATATAATTAACAATATCAACATACCATGGTATTTTCCACTCATTAATATTATAAAGTTGTTCATCAGGAAAACTGTCTGTAATTTCATTTTCAGTGTCGGATAATTCTTGATTTTCTAATCTTAAGAAATGATCAGCAATTTGATTATCAGTTCCCTTTCTATCAATAACCATAAGATTAAATTCTTGCATCAGAAGTATCCATCTAATCAACCTTGGTTTACCATCCTTCTTTTGCATCATATATTTAATAGCATAGTGATCAGTATACACAACACATTTAGCTCCAATTAAATAAGATATGAATTTATCTAAAGCATACACAATTGCTAGTAACTCTTTTTTAGTAACAATATAGTTAATTTGTGCATCATTAAGAGTTTTACTAGCGTAGTATATAACCTTAAAAATCTTTTCATACCTTTGTCAAGAACAGCTCCAATAGCGTAATCACTAGCATCACACATCAGTTCAAATGGTTTCTCCCAGTTAGGTGAAACTATAATAGGGGTTGTGATTAATTTCTTCTTTAATAACTCAAAGGCAT
>NW_018253288.1:139530-140572 GCF_001263595.1 Phalaenopsis equestris
CTTGTCCTTTTCTAAAAGTTGGCATAAAGGTTTAGTAATTTTTTAAAAATCTTTAATAAAATGCCTGTAAAATCCAACATAACCAAGAAAACTTCTAACATCTCTTACATTAGTAGGAGGTGTTAGTTTAGATATAACTTGAATTTTTGCGGGGTCTGCTTTCATACCATCTTCTGAAATTTTATGCCCTAACACAATTCCTCCTGCAACCATAAATTGGTATCTCTCCCAATTCAGAACCAAATTAGTTCTTTCACATAACTCCAAAACTTTTTTAAGGTAATTTAAGCATGCGTCAAATAATGTTCCAAATACAGAGAACTCATCCATAAATACTTCCAATCCATCATCAATTAACTTACTAAATATGGACATCATCATCTCTGGAATGTTGCAGGTGCATTACATAATCCGAAAGGCATTCTTTGAAAAGCAAAACTTCCAAAAGGACTAGAAATGTTATCTTTTCTTGATCCTCAGGAGCAATAGGAATTTGATGGTAACTGGTATATCCATCTAAAAAACAAAAATATTTGTGCCCAGCAAGTCTATCCATTATTTGATCTAAAAAGGGTAAAGGGACGTGATCTTTCCTTGTGGCAGTGTTTAATTTTCTATAATCAATGCAAATACGCCACCCAGTAACTCGTCTGATAGGTATTAATTAATTGTTTTATTTTGTTTCAACAGTCACTCCTCCTTTCTTAGGAACACAATGAATTGGACTTACCCACGCACTAGCTGAAATAGGATATATAATTCCAGTGTCTAACCATTTCAAAATTTCCTTCTTAACTACTTCTTTCATCATCGGATTTAATCTCCTTTGTGGTTCAACTCTTGGTTTATGTTGTTCATCTAATATAATTCTATGCATACAGTTTGAAGGACCGATTCCCTTAATATTAGCTAAGGTCCAACCAAAAGCTTTCTTATATCTTTTTAATGTATCTAACAGTCTTTGCTCTTGCAGATCATTTAATTCTGAAGATATAATAACAGGTAATGTAGATGAGTCTCCTAAAAACACATACTTCAAGTG
>NW_018253288.1:140666-141635 GCF_001263595.1 Phalaenopsis equestris
CTAACATGTCCAAGAAAACTCCTAACCTCTCTTACATTAGTAGGAGGTGTTAGTTTAGATATAACTTGAATTTTTGCGGGGTCTGCTTTCATACCATCTTCTGAAATTTTATGCCCTAACACAATTCCTCCTGCAACCATAAATTGGTATCTCTCCCAATTCAGAACCAAATTAGTTCTTTCACATAACTCCAAAACTTTTTTAAGGTAATTTAAGCATGCGTCAAATAATGTTCCAAATACAGAGAACTCATCCATAAATACTTCCAATCCATCATCAATTAACTTACTAAATATGGACATCATCATCTCTGGAATGTTGCAGGTGCATTACATAATCCGAAAGGCATTCTTTGAAAAGCAAAACTTCCAAAAGGACTAGAAATGTTATCTTTTCTTGATCCTCAGGAGCAATAGGAATTTGATGGTAACTGGTATATCCATCTAAAAAACAAAAATATTTGTGCCCAGCAAGTCTATCCATTATTTGATCTAAAAAGGGTAAAGGGACGTGATCTTTCCTTGTGGCAGTGTTTAATTTTCTATAATCAATGCAAATACGCCACCCAGTAACTCGTCTGATAGGTATTAATTAATTGTTTTATTTTGTTTCAACAGTCACTCCTCCTTTCTTAGGAACACAATGAATTGGACTTACCCACGCACTAGCTGAAATAGGATATATAATTCCAGTGTCTAACCATTTCAAAATTTCCTTCTTAACTACTTCTTTCATCATCGGATTTAATCTCCTTTGTGGTTCAACTCTTGGTTTATGTTGTTCATCTAATATAATTCTATGCATACAGTTTGAAGGACCGATTCCCTTAATATTAGCTAAGGTCCAACCAAAAGCTTTCTTATATCTTTTTAATGTATCTAACAGTCTTTGCTCTTGCAGATCATTTAATTCTGAAGATATAATAACAGGTAATGTAGATGAGTCTCCTAAAAACACATACTTCAAGTG
>NW_018253288.1:143323-144558 GCF_001263595.1 Phalaenopsis equestris
TCCACAAATTGCCCAGATGAATTTTCTTCCATCATAGGAGGTGTTGAAGAATAATCCATCCCATAATGATCTAATTTCTTTTATATTGCATCAATCTGAAAAGCTAACATAGATATTGCTTCAGAATCATGGATACTAGCAACTCTTTTAGGATTTACCCGCTCAGAGGGCTATTGAAAATTGTTGGAATCTGGTAACGAATGATGAGGAAACTTCCTAAGAAGATCTTTAAATCTCTCCCAAGCTTCATATATTGACTCTCCATTAATCTGACAGAACGATGTTATGTCATTTCTAAGTTTAGTAGTTTTGGATGGAGGGAAATATTTGGATAGAAATTTCTTTGAAAGTTCTCCCCAAGTTCTAATAGATCCTGGTGCTAACAAATTTAACCACATCTTAGTCTTATCCTTCAGTAAAAAAGAAAAAAGTCTAAGACTAACAGTATTGTTTGAGACTCTGTCATATTTAAAAGTAGCATATAGTTCTAAAAAACTAGCGAGGTTTAAGTTCGGATCTTCATTTGGTGTACCTCAAAATTGATTGTTTTGTACCATTTGGATAATAGCAGGTTTAAGCTCAAATGAATTAGCAGTTACATCAGGATTTTGGATAGATAAGTGATTCTCATCTGCTGTAGGATTTGCATAATCTCTTAGGGGTCTAGGTTGGTGTTCATTATCTATTTCTTGATTGTTCATGTTGTTTTCCATTGTATCAGAATTTCTAGGTTCTCTTCTTAACTTTCTAATCCTTCTAACAGTGTTTTCTAATTCTAAATCATAGGGTATAAGATTTTCAGGTCCAAATTTATGCATACAATTTGAAATCAGTACTTAGTAATATAATTAACTAAATATTAATATAAAAATAAGTTACAATTTAAGTAAAAATTTTCTAATAATCCTAATTTGTCTGTTACTCTGATCGTAATTTTACTCACTCACTCCCCGGCAATGGTGCCAAAAACTTTGACAGCGACTTTATATATGCAATAAAATATAAGATAAATATGGATGTATTAAATATTCAATAATTGTAAAGTCACACTTATCAACGCAAGTATACGTATCACTCAAGTAATATAGGACTCCAATGGAGTCCTAGATATCGATCCCACTGGGAGTAGTTTAGAATTACGGACTAAGACCTTAGAAAAATAATACTTTAATCACAACAACGACATTAATTTGCTTATCTGTCACTAATAGGCAATTGAAATAAATAGATAATTT
>NW_018253288.1:144894-151367 GCF_001263595.1 Phalaenopsis equestris
ACTCTAAAATCTCCAATTCTACGCCCGATAATAATATTTCCCTATTTATTTGCACCCAACTTCCAAGGACTTTGACCTCCCTAAATCTTGGATGTAATCTTCACTTTAGTTGTAAAACTTAACATATTTTAACAAATCAGTTGGCCAGATTGAAAGTAATTAAGATCGAAGTGAAAAGATCATCACAATTTCTTAAACATTTTCATGGCTTCGCCAATTCAAATCACCATTTCACAAATCTTGAGACAAGGAGAAAGACAGCGAAAACTACTCATAACTCATGGGGAAAACACAACAAAACTTGAAATTCATATATAAAATCAAAGTCATACAAACTACAACAAGTAAATAACTTATCTCTAAATTCTCCTCAAGAACACTCCTTGAAGTTCCTCTGAATCTCTCCTTTTCTTTACAGCATGCAAAATTCCTCTTCGAAGTAGCAAGGAGGAAGAAATCTCTCACTTTCCCTTCACTCTTACAATTTCTCGAAGAAATCCTCACAATTGTTACACACTAATGGAACCTCTCTAATGTCTAGGGCCTCTAGAATCTCACCACCTCCTCTAGACTCTCTCAATTTTAGGCCAACATGTTCTTTTAAAGTTGTGGATGAGCTTTCCCAATAGTTGTCTAAGCATCCCTTCAAAATTTGGCCTTATCTAAAGCTTGAGTAGGCATAACCGTCGATCTCGCCGTCGGCGCCCTCGAGGAAAAACTTGTCGTCCTGTAGTCTCAGGAAAAACTTGTCGTCGGCGGGCTCGAGGGTGTCGTTGGCGGCCTAGTTCAAATCTTCACATTTTGGTCCTTTTTGCTCCAAATTCGCTCCTTTTTGTATCTTTTTGCTCCAATGACCTTAATTCATCATTCCTGCAACCAAACATCAAAAATACCTTTACTTAAAGTGTAATATCATTAAAAACAGTATTAAATAGGTATGAAAATCTTAACATATTTTCCTTTGGTCAGGTAACATTCAAGGATGAAGACTTGCTGCTTGGTACCGCCGACCTTAACCGACCACTCTACATCTCCATTAACATCGGCAAATTTGTGTTGTCCAGGGTTTTAGAGGATCTTAGAGAATCACTCAACTTGATGAGTCTACAAACATTAGCATATTTGGACATTGAAGCTCAGCATCCTACAACTGATAAAATGATTCTAAGATGATTCAACCAAAAGGGAGAGAGAGCCCTTGGATCGATTGCATTGCTTATGAAGGTTGGAGAGCTAGCAAAAACTGCTAAATTTCATATCATCGATGCCAAGACCTCTTTCAACGCTCTACTTGGTCGACCGCAGATTCATGAATACAACATGGTTCCTTCGTCTCTACACCAATGCATTTAGTACTACAAAGAAAGACAAGAACATTGTATCAAGGGAGATCTACTACCATTTTCAGTTTATGAAGTTGGCATTCATGAAGATGCTGCCTACTATGCGCCTCCGAAGAAAACTATTTTCTCTTGTGAAACTGTGACAAACAAAGTGTAGATTTGAGAAAGTTACAAAGAGGAAGCCATTCAACTCTTCTTCAATGATCTGTCACTATAATTGGTGCAGTGATTAATTTTTCTTTTAATAGATTAAAAGCTTTTAGGCATTCAGGCATTCCTTACCAAAATTGCTTTTAGGCATTCCTTACCAAAATTGAAAATTGCATCTTTCTCTAATTTTAGTAATCTTTAAAAAGTAATCTTTAAAAAGTCTTTAATATATTGCCTATATAATTCAGCATGTCCTAAAAAACTCATATTTTCCCTTACATTTGTTGGATAAGGTAAATTAGCGATCACTTGAATTTTAGCAGGATCTACTTCCATAACATCTTCTGATACTTGATGACCTAATACAATTCCTCCTACTACCATAAATTGACATTTTTCTCAATTAAGGACTAAATTTTTTTTCTTCATAGCACTTAAGAACTTAGATAAATGTTCTAAACATGAGTCAAATGAAGTTCTAAACACTGAAAAATCATCCATGAATACTTCAATCCCTTTTTCAATTAAATCACAAAAAACTGTCATCATACATCTTTGAAATGTAGCAGAGGAATTACATAAACCAAAGGGCATCCTTCTAAAAGAAAAAGTATCATAAGGACTGGTAAAAGTTATTTTCTCTTGATTCTTAGGAGATATTTGTATTTGGTGATAACCAGAATATCCATCCAGAAAATAAAAATATTTATGTCCAATTAGTTTATCCAGCATTTGATCTAGAAAGGGTAATTGAAAATGATATTTCCTAATGGCAAGATTTAATTTTCTATAATCAATGCATATTCGCCACCCAATAACTTGTCTAAAAGGTATTAATCCATTATGTTCATTCACAGTTACAGTCACTCCTCCTTTCTTAGGAATGGAGTAAATTGGACTAACCCATGCACTAATAGGGTAGATAATTCCAACATCTAACCACTTTAAAATTTCTTTCTTAATAACTTCTTTCATAATACGATTCAGTCTGCTTTGAAGATCAGCCCTGGGTTTGCAGTTCTCTTCCATATAAATTCTATGCATATAAATTGAAGGACTGATTCCTTTAATATCAGCAATAGTCCATCCAAAGGCTTTCTTAAAATTTTTCAAAATTTTTATCAACATTTCTTCTTCTTCCATCGTTAATTTTGAGGAAATTATAATTAGTGAAGTAAGGCATATTTTAAATGATCAGGAAGTAACTTCAACTCAAGTTCTGGAGATTTTTTAGTTGATGGACAAAATGATTTATCTTTGTCTATCGTGTCCAAAATTTTAAAACTTTCTTGAACATAGTTTGAATCTTCCTTAAAAAGTTCTTCACGTTGATCTAATTCCTCTTCTTGCTCATGTTCCAAATATTTTTCTTCAAATTTTTCTTCAAAAGTTGTTTTGAAAAGGCATTCACTTAGATATCTTATAACATTCATCCTATAATATTCATCATTTTTACCTTTTGCAGGATATTTCATTGATCTTGAAAAAATGAAAGTAACAGTTTGATCATTGACGTGCATTGTTAATTCCCCTTTCTGTACATCTATCATTGCTCTTCCTGTGTCTAGGAAAGGTCTCCCCAAAATGATAGGTATCTCTTTATCTTCCTCCATATCTAGCAAAATGAAATCAATAGGAAAGATAAATTGATCCACTTTCACTAGGACATCTTGTATAACTCCTTTAGGGTATGTTATCGAATGATTTGCTAAATGTAGAGTTACAGTAGTAGGGTTTATTTCTCATAAACCCAATATTTTTAATATTGATAATGGCATAAGGTTAATGCTTGCACCTAAATTACGTAAAGCTTTCTCATAAAATTTGTTTTTGGTTGCACATGGAATTGTAAAGCTACCAGGATCTTTAAGCTTTTCAGGAAGTTTTTTCTAAATTATAACACTGCACTCCCACTAAGTGCAACAGTCTCATTATCTTCAAACTTCCTTTTCTTGGTGAGAATATCCTTCATAAACTGTACATAGCTTGGCATTTGTTTTAAGGCTTCAGCAAATGGAATATTAATTGTAAGCTTCTTAAATATTTCTAAAAATTTTTAAAATTACTTATCCAACTTCTGCAGACGAAGTCTCTGAGGAAATGGACGTGGTGGTTTTTACAAATCAATTTTTAGTGGAGAAATAGGTCTTTCAGAATCTTTTGGAGCGTCCTCTTTTGATTCTTTTCTTCTCTCTCAACTTCAATTTCTTTTTGAACTCTACCTTCCAACTCTCTTTTGCTTCTAAACTGAATGGCTTTTACTTGCTCTTTATTCTAGTCTTTGGATTTGATTCAGTATTACTAGGAAGTGTTCCTTGGGATCTATTACTTAATGAATTTACTATTTTCTTAAGTTGTTTCTCAATATTTCTAATTGTAGCTCCTTGACTTTGTAATTGATTTCCCATTTGTAACACCACTTCTTCTATAAAAAACTTCTTCTCCTTAAATTGTGTATTCAAGTTGAAACCTAGAGGATAATTAGATCTATAATTATTATTCCTTTGATTGCTTTAGTTTCCTAATGGGTTTGCTTGGTTGTTCCCCCATTGCTGATTATTATCACCCAAATTGTTATTCCAATTAAAATTGGAATGGTTTTTCCAACCTGGGTTATAATAATTTTAATATGCGTTATTCTGCTTGTTATTTATGGCATTCAAAGTTTCTAATGATGCTTGAGAGTCTACCATTTGGCCTAATTAATTTTCTTCAATCAAGGAAATTGGTTAAGAAAAATTTATTCAAAATAGGTCTAACTTCCTTAAAATTACAACAACTTGATTTACTAATATAGTAAATCCATCAGTTTCACGAATATTAGCTACTTTCTTAGGATTCACCCTCTCAGAAGGCCATTAAAAATTATTGGTACCATTTTTTTTCAATTAAAGCATAGGCATCATGAAATGGTTTTGACATCAATGAACCACCAGCAGCGGCATCAATAATTGATCTAAGAGACCCAAGTAATCCATTATAAAAAGTTTGAATTATTAACCAGTCTAGTGTAGCATGGTGTGGACACTTTCTTAAGAGTTCTTCAAATCTTTCCCATGCTTCATAAATAGATTCCACTTCAAACTGATTAAAAGATGTAATATCATTTCTAAGCTTCACTGTTTTTTTATGGTGGAAAATATTTAGCAAAGAATTTTTATACTAAATCACCCCAAGTTCTGATAGATCTAGGTGCTAACAAATTCAACCACATCTTAGCTTTATCCCTCAGTGAGAAAGGAAATAACCTAAGTCTTATGACATCATTTGATATACCATCGTATTTAAATGTAGCAAACAATTCTAGAAAATTGATAAAATGTAAATTTGGATCTTCAGTTGGTGATCCCCCTAACTGATTATTTGATACCATTTGGAAAATAACAGGTTTAAGCCAGATGAAATAACCACTATAGTAGGTTTTCGAATACTACATGAAGTTCATCTACAGTAGGGTTGGCATAATCTCTTAAAGGTCTAAACTCTTAATGAATTTCAGCATTTTGATCATTTTGGTTTGCTATTTCTATAATTTTTTTGGATTTTTCAAGATATTTAATTTTTTTTTATTTTTTTAATTTTTCTAATAATTCTCTCTAATTTAGAATCGTAGGGCACTATTCCTTCAGAACCTGAACTACTCATACACTAACATGAAATAAAATAAAACTAAACACACACAAAATAAAATACAATAACTTAAATTTTAAATAAGACTTTCTCAAAATAGAATTTTGCTTTTAAATTAATAGATTCTTTACAATTTTCACTTCACTTCCCCGGCAACGGCGCTAAAAAATTGACCCCCGATAACTGCTTATATGCAACAGTATAATAATAATTTTGATTATATTTTTAACTTATATTTTATTATTTTGCAACAAAACCAAAAAAAAACTTGATCCTAAAGAAAAATAAGAATTTAAGTTTTAATTTATATTGGGATACTACGCAAGTATACATATCGTTATCAAGCAAAATATAACTTTTTGATTAAGTCCTGAATATCGAACCCACATGGAAGATATGCAATATACACTTTTTGGAAAATTTTTTTATTTTTAAAAAGATAATTATTTAAACTAAAGATGCTTTCACAGTAAAGAAAGTTTAAGTATTTTTTGTAATTTTAATATTTTGGCAATCACTTCACTTCCCCGGCAACGGCGCTAAAAAATTGACCCCCGATAACTGCTTATATGCAACAGTATAATAATAATTTTGATTATATTTTTAAATTATATTTTATTATTTTGCAACAAAACCAAAAAAAAACTTGATCCTAAAGAAAAATAAGAATTTAAGTTTTAATTTATATTGGGATACTACGCAAGTATACATATCGTTATCAAGCAAAATATTACTTTTTGATTAAGTCCTGAATATCGAACCCACATGGAAGATATGCAATATACACTTTTTGGAAAATTTTTTTATTTTTAAAAAGATAATTATTTAAACTAAAGATGCTTTCACAGTAAAGAAAGTTTAAGTATTTTTTGTAATTTTAATATTTTGGCAAAAACAGTACAAACTTATAAAGATAACTTGAGTTTTTGTAGAAGAAAAGCACTAAATATGAAAATATCTTTCTCTTTATCATGAATCAGTAATAAGTATTGGAATTCTATTGTGGTGGAATTCTATTTGGAATTCTATTGTGGAAGTATGCAATTGTTTTGTGCCAAATTGGAGCAATAATATTTTCATCCTTACTAGAGATGCTATAAAGAATATTGGCTAATTTAAAGTTTGAATAGTTTTGAAGACCAGCTAGGCAGTGAAGATACTAGATCTTACTTTAGAGTTCCCTCAATTCCCTCTAACTGGGGGCAAATATCTCGTATCACAACCTAAAATAATAAACCAAGTTGGGGGCTTTAACCTGTCACTTTAAAGTCTTCTAACTCTACACCCTTCAATGAATATTTCCCTATTTATTTGCACTCAATCATATGAACTACATTCTCATTCATACAA
>NW_018253288.1:151404-172814 GCF_001263595.1 Phalaenopsis equestris
CAGCCCGATTCTTACATCCCGATTCTTACATGTTCTCACAATAAATTTTAACATCTCAATTACTTAAATCAAGAAGTAATTGAAATACATGGATTTAAATCATCACAACTTCTTCCAATATTAAAGATCAATACTCTCCATAACTTTCATCCAACATTTAATTACTTATCACTTTAAGAAGAAAGATAAAGAAAACTAATCAGAATCCACGGAGAAAATAAAACCACACTTTATTTTAAAAGTAGAAATTATAGTCAAACCAACAACAAGTCTCAACTAAAACCAAAAGTAGTCTAAAACAAAATATAAAAACTTATCTCAAGTCCTCCACCAAACTCTTGAAGTTCCTTTGAATCTCTTCTCTTTTACAACATTCTCAATATAAAACTAAAATAAAAAAAGGATAAATATGTGGTGCATGAAAATCTCTCCAATTAACTCCCTAATTTTTTAACTTTCAAAACTTTTCCAGTACTTTTAGGACCTCTTTCAAAGTCCCAATCTTCCTTCTTTTATAATTCACCAAAAGGTGACTTGGTATCTCTTCAAAATGTGTTTGATTCGATGTATTTCCCCAAGAGATGCAATCTTTCGCAATAATTTTCATCCATGATGGTTGTAAACACCTATTAAGGCAATAGGTGCCTCATAAACCTCTTCAAAATATGCAAAAATTGAATTTACTCATCCAATAACTACCACTGGCGCTTAAGCGCGGGGCATCTAGCGCTTAGGCGCGGCCTTCTCTGTTTAACCGATGCTTAAGCGCCGGATCTGGCACTTAGGCGCCAAAAAACTTTTACACATTTTTCACATATTTGCCCCAAATTTGATCATTTTTCACTCCTTCAAGCATTTTTCACATTTTTACCTGTACTTGAAAGAAAAACACAAAAATACCTTCCATTAAAGTGTAATATCACAAAAATAGGTATAAAAATGTGTCTAAAAACACTATATATTTTAGGCATATCACCAATGCCGCTACTACTGCAGGTCTGGGATTTCGTTCCTTGATCTTTTCATTATGTGAGCAGGTTGGAGTGAAATATGATAGCTGGGAGGAAGTATTGTTGCCTCTAAAGCCTATCACTAAGTAAATGTGAAGCATATTCTGAGCATTCTATTTTTGACTGGAGTGGAGGATTTTCTTGGAGTTATGGAATTGAGACGTCTATTACTTCTACCTTTGCTGCTTCTACATCTAGAACATCCACCTCACGTGCTTGTACTTCTAGTGTTGAGTATAGTAAGACCCAAGATCAATTATTACAGTGGATGATGGACAATATAAATTGTACTGCTGATAAAGTTCAGAATTTAGTGCGTTTTGCAGAGCATACTGATAGGTATAATAGGAGAAAAAGTGATTATGAAGAGAAATTTCACTCATCTTTGGAAAACCTCATCAGAGGGAACCTAGGAGTACAATTTCCTCCATATCCACAATAACATGATTATGAGCATGCAGATGTTTTGGATAACAGTGACTCTAAGAATGAGGAGTAGGACTATGAGATTTATTTTTGTATTATGTTTAGGACTATGTGGTCGGGACTTGCTATATTTGCAGTTGTGTGTTTATTTGGACTTTTTGGATTTGGACTTTGTGATGTATTAGATGTTTTTGTTTAGTTGATATTGTGATGTTTGTGATTGTTAGTACTTTATTTTAAATTCTAGGGTAGTACCTTTTGTTGTGTTTTTAGTATTGTGATTTAGTTAGTTGAGAACTTAACTTAATTCTTTATCTTTTGTTAAGTTAAAAATCTTGCTAGCGTAGTTCTTAAATTTGAAATTCAAAAATTGCTACCCTATGTTTTTCTTTTATCTTGTTAGAATTTTTATTTTTATGTTGAAATTGTGAAGTCAAAGTTAGTGTGTTAGCTTGCTTATATGTTTATACCCACTACTTAGAAGTCTATTGAATCTCTACATGTTGAATTGAAATAAAAATGATAGAAAATTAATCAAAAATTAATTTTACTCCTATTTTTAGTTTTATACTTGTATACTTAGGATATAAAAATTTCTGTAGGCATGTTCTTTCAATTTTCAATCCTACTTATATATATCTGATGCTAAATTTTTTAATCTTGTTTAAAATTTAAGTTTGGGGAGGATGAAAAATATTTTAAAAACTTGAATTTTATTTGTTCTCAATTCTGCTACAAGTGAATTTGATTTTAAAAGAAAAATGATCATGTATAAGAAGTTATATTAGGGAAGTTATATTAGAGTATAAGAAGTTATATTAGGGAAGTAAAATTTGATTTTAGAAATGAGTAAGAAAATTTAGTTTAGAAAAACTTTAAGTTAAAAGTACTTTAAGTTAAAAGTTTTTAGAGTACAAAATGTTTAATATAAGTAACTATCTTTAGTAAGAAAAATTGTATTTTTGAAAAATTTAGAAATTTAGACTTTTATTTTTAAAACTTAAATTTCTTTTATTAAAATAATTTTTAAAACTATTATCATATTTATAAGTAAAGATTTATATCAAAACTTTGCTTTAAGAAAGGAGAAGTTGAATTCAAAATTATTAAAGGCCTATCCAGATATAGTAATCCTTGCCTAAAAAGGAAAAGGAAAAAAAAAGAAGAAAAAGAAAAAATATAAGGGAGAAGAAGCTTGAGAATTAGTGCCTAATCAAAAATTGGTTCCATATTTGATCTTTTTAAAGTATAAGGCTTAAGAAACATTTAAGCTTAAAAATACAATACAGTAAGTAAAATCATTTTTAATGAAAATTTTTAAGTAGAAATAATAAAAGAACTAAATTCTAAACTTGGAAAATCTACAATATTTCTGAATTAGATAGGAACTCATATTTTCATGTTTATTGACATTAAAAATTTCTAAACTTTAAGTTGGTCTCATTTATTGAATATTTTTTCTAAATTTGACTAATATATTTCTAAATATAAATTTTAGTAACTCCTAAAAAAACTCATATACATATCATACCTATTTAGTTTTTGAAGATTGAAGTGTCACTTGAGGACAAGTAACATTTTAAGTTTGGTAGATTTTGATACACCTAAAATATATAGTGTTTTTAAACACATTTTTATACATATTTTTGAGATATTGTGCTTTAATGAAAGATATTTGTGAGTTTTTTTTCTTTTAGGTACAACTAAAAAGGTAAAGAATAGTTAAGGGAGTGAAAAATGATCAAATTTGGAGCAAAAAGGAGAAAATTGTGTGAAAGTATTTTGGCGCCTAAGCGTCAAATCCGACGCTTAAGCCTTAGTGAAACAGAGAAAGTCATGCCTAAGCACCAGATACAGTTATTTGGCGTTTTACTACATTTGACCAAATTTTGAAGAGCTATTTGAGGCACCTATTGGCTTAAGAGGGTGGTTATGACCACTAAGAATGAAAATATGTTTAAAAGACTTGTGAAATGAGGCATCCTTTGGAAGATTCATCGAATGTGGACACATTTTGAAGAGTTTCCAAGGCACCTTTTGGAGATTTATAAAAGAAGGAAGTTGAGACATTTGAAGAGGGTGCTTGAAAGTTCTGAAAAGAGTTAGAAGAAGAGGAGTTCTAAGGAGTTTGGAGAGATTTCTAGGCACCACAAAAATCTACTTTATCCTATTTATTTTTAGTTTATTTTGAGAGTTTTGTAAAAGAGAAGAGATTCAAAGGAACATCAACAGTTTGGTGGAGGATTTGAGATAAATTTTTATCTGTTATTTTGAACTATTTTTGGTTTTAATTCAGACTTATTGCTAGTTTGACAATGATTTCTACTCTTAAACTAAAGTGTGGTTTTATTTTTTCCATGGATTTTGAGCAGTTTTTATTATATTTCTCTTTAAAATGATAAGTAATTAAAGTTTGGATGAAATTTGTGGAGATTATTGATCTTTAATGTTGGAAGAAGTTCTGATGATTTAAATCCATGAACTCATTTACTTCTTGATTTGGCCTATCCAGATGTTAAAATTTGTTGTGAAAACATGTAAGAACAGGGTTGGTATTGTCTCAGTCAACAATTGAAAAGAATCACAACTACATGGTTTATTGTTTTATATTCTGATACGAGATGTTAGCCCCCAGGTGGAGGGAATCGAGGGAACTCTAGAGTGAGAGTTTGTATCTTCCCTGCTTAGCCTTAGCCGGTCTTCAGAACTATTACTATTCAAACTTTAAATTATCCAATGTTCTTTATAGAATCTCTAGTATGGGTAAAATAATTTCTCCTTTTTCATACAACACAATTTGCATACTTCCATAACAGAATTCTTACACTTATTACTGATTCATGATAAGGAGAAAGATATTTTTTGAATTTAGTGTTTTTCTCTTACAGAAACTCAAGTTATCTTTTTAAATTGTTATTGTTCTATCAAAATATAAAAAATACCAAAAAGATTTAAATTTTAATACTAGAAAAATATTTTTAATTTAAGTAATTGTCTTTTTAAAATAGAAATTTTGCTGTTCAATAGTGCATATTACGTATTTCCCTGTGGGTTCGATATTTAGATCATAATCAAAAAGTCCTATATTACTTGTGATAATGATACGTATACTTGCATAGTATCCCAATATATATAAATTAAAAAGTTAAATTCTCATTTTCTTCAGGATCAAGTTTTTTGTTCTATTGTTGTTCTATTGCATATTGCAATGTAAGGAAATATAAGTGAAAAATATCACAAAGACATTGTTATACTGTTGCATATAAGCAGTTTCAGGATCAGGGAGACTCTGCCAAATTAATCCCAGAGCTTCTTCAAGACCCACTAAGTTCAATCCAACCATCCTTAAGCCCAAACCCACTCCCTGAGCTCAATTTGGAGCCCCAAACAGGACATCCTTCTAGACTCCACCAAAGTCAATTTAATTGCACGCACACCATCCCCCCACAAAAACCCCTTCACCATACCACCCTATGGTGAACTTAATCATACCTAGGCATTTCACCATGGCTTGAGACTTCATCTAGGAGCTCTTTGGACTCAAGACAAGCTTTTAGAAGCACCCAATCGAGACAACACCTCTTGGGAAATGTATTGAACTCTTCCCTTAAACCGAGCTTCATTTAATTCTACTTTCTCATAGACTTTATTTAAAGCTTGATCAACCGTATGGATATGTTCTCTTATTCTAGATGAGTCTATAATAACGTACCGCACTTAATTTGGTTAAGTATCGAGCAAGATATTAAGGCTAGAAATTGGACGGTTCTTAGGCTAGGGACTTGGGGATGATGAACGGATGTCATCCATTTCACGTTGGATGGCTGGATGGAGCGGAACAGCGTGACGCGTGACAGCTGACTTAGGTGATGGCATTGAATGAGAATGTGTCGTGTGCACTTTTCAAATCCGCCTAGTTTGACGCGGTGTCGCGTCACTTAAATAGATAAATAGGCCTTTATTTTATTTATTTAATAGTTAGAACTTTAAAAATTCATATCTTTGTGTAGAAAAATCATAAAAATAAAATAAAATTTTCCTCTTGCTCGGTGAATAGAGGAGAATAATGTGGAAATAATTTTAAGTCCATGTGATGCTGTTTCATATTTTTCTGATACATGTCATTTTTAATTAATTAAATAGTGCTTTTCTTATTTGAACTCTCCATTTGCCTAGACATGTCACCAAGGCATGGTACCATGGGGTTTTTGACGTATTTTTTGTTAGGTATCTCCCCTGATTTTTTCAATGTCAGGGGGCATCACAAAGAAGAGATATCTAATTTTAAAGGTATTGCCCATATTTTGGTAAAATAATTAGAAAAATTAAAATACTCATCATAAAAATACAAAATTCATTTTGATATGTTCACTATTATCAGAGTACTCTAAGAAAAATATAAACTTGGTTTAACTCATTAAAAATAATCCTAATTGTTACAAACACTAAAAATAAAATAAACTCAATTTGAAGCAATTATAAATGTAAATAACATAAAAATTATTCTTTATGGTGATTTAATGTCAGAGGAGCTCCCTAGAAAACTGTCAAGTCAATTGGAGTTAATTTGATCATTCAAATGGATTAATCAAGTGAAATTACATTTTTAGCATTAAAATAATTATAATAATTAACATACTAATTTAAAAATTACCAAAATTGATTTTGGGAGCTCCTTATGACCAGAGGAGCCTAAGAAAAATAAAATTAAAATTAAAATAAATACTTCATTTTTTAGCTATTTTTTAGCTATAAAATAAATACTTCATTTTTTAGCTATTTTTTGAGCATTTAAATAATTAAAAATTAACTAAAAATCATAAAAACACACTAAAATATCACATTTGGTTCCCTGATCACTTGGAACCAATTAAAATAAGTTTCTTAATTTTCTACAATTAAAGTAATTTTCTTAATTTCTAAGTCAAGATATTAATTTTAAAGGCTTAAAAATGAATTTTCTTTAATCTTCCACTAAAACAATTCCAATAATTAAAATATAAATAGAAAAATATTAAATTTGTGTTTTTGGGTTCCGTAGAATCTCAGAGATTTAATAAAAATATAAAATTTAATTTTCTACTTAAACAATATTTTATATTGAATTAATGATCTAAACAAACAAATAATTCTAATAATTAAATTAAGCCTCTAGAAGTCATGAACATTAGTCGAAGTGGTCTTCTGACCAAGATGAACCTCTAATAATTTTCTTAAGGACATAAGTTTTGTTTTGGTTGAGTTATTAAATTTTCATTGAAAAATCCCTATTTTTGCATTAAAAATAATTATAAAATTAAATAAATTCAGAAAAATCACATTTTCTCCTCTGATGTTTTAATTAACTCATGAGTGGGGTAACTTATAATTTTCAAGTCATTTGAGTTTAATTTAATGAATTATAGGCTATTAGGGCTTTAGGGGTAAAAGGGCAATTTTGAAATTTAGTGCTTAATTGATCTTTAGGCTTAACTAAAGAGCTAAATGGGCAACAAATAATCTTAATTAATATTTTTTGATGATTGGATTATGAAAGTGACAAATGGTAGTAACCACCCTCACTTTGGTCTTATAAAGGACAAATTTGTGATTTTCTTAAAATTGATGAAATTTGGAAGAATATTTAAATAAGAAAATATTAAGGTGAGGGTTTGATATTTGGAATATCATAACTCACTAATTTTAAGCCCCAATTAATGGTTTTGAAATGATTTATAATTCATGATAAGGATTAGAGGTATAAACATGTAAACCTTTTTCTAAAATTACAAACCTACTCATTATAACTTATAAGGGCTTAGTAGTGAACTAAGCTTAATCAAAATTTTATTTAATAAGGTTTAGAAAATGACATATAACTAATTTAAAATTGTTTAAAACACTAAAAGCCCATTTTTAAACTTAAAATACTAATTAGACCAAATTGCCCCTAAGGGCCTTTACCTATATAATTTATAAATAAAATATCAAGTGATAACTACCCCCTCCTTAGGGTTGGTTAGACCATCGGTTCATTGAGCATAACGGTATGATAAAGATGAGTTATTAAGCAACATAATGAGTTTGAATAAAATCGGGACTTTTCAAGGGATTGTGAAATTTTTGGGGTTTGATCCCTGGACCCTTCTCATACGCTTTTGGATAACTTGAAGTATGGTTAAACTCATTATGCCTTAAGTAGTCATCTATACATTTAAATGAATAGACCCACTAAGATATGACATACGATCTGGTAGACACACCTTAAACTTGTACTTCCTACTTTTTCTACAAGCGGGTTTTAATTCCTGCAAAATTATATATATGCCTTGCAAGTATTAAACTCTTAGGTGGGGTAACAAGAAGACTCGGCAAGTACGCTTTTATAGTTTACAACACCTTCTTTTCCTTCACTTTCTTTATTGTGTTTTTCCTGCTCAGAACTTGCATGCTAAACAACAATGTCACCCTGCATGTTAAAACTAAAACTTTTAGAATAGCCACAGAACTTAAACCAAAACAACAATTTTAAAATCAAACAAGATAAAATTCACCGCCACAACATTCAAAATATAAGATAACTCAAAATTTAATCACAAACATCACAAAATGACAATTGCAACTAAATTAAAATGACTTTATAGGATGATCGGGAATCCATTGAAGGAGGTAACCTACGGTTATTAATGAGATTTCCCACAGTTTAAATGAAGGTATGTAACTCATTGAGTTAAATTTAGTAAATTCATTTAGACTAAGTGAATCTGAAAGAAAATAGTGGTACCAGAACGAGGGAACCGTAGAATCCTAACTGGTGTCGCTCTAATCCTAACTGGTGTCAGTGTTGCTCTAATCAACTTTAACATGCCCCGTAACATTTAAACAACCATGACCCTTAAGAATATTTGATTTGACATCATGACTTGACACATTAGAAAATGTAAACTTTCTACGATGAGAAGCTTGGAGCTAGCATCGTGGCCAGTACGGCCATCTTCAACAGCAAAACATGTCTTCACCAGCTAAACCATTCCTTAGAATTAAACAACAATCCATAGGACATCAAGATTATTAGCTTATGCAACATAAATCCTCAGCTTATTCATTAGGCTTTTGTATGATTTTGTTATACAATATAAGCCCTAACTCGCCTTAGGATTCCAAGGTTATCGTTCATCACGACCTGAATCCTCATATCTTCCAGGTTATTTGTGTGATCGTTTTACACAAATGTAAGTCCTAATTCATAAGATTGGCATTAAGAAATATTCAATAATTCTAATATTCAAAATTGAAGCCAAACAGTTGGATAGTTTTGGGAAGTCACTGAGGTTCTTCTCAGGATCTATGACATCCCCTAGCATTTCTTCTTTTGGATTCCAAAATAAATGTTTCAAATTTGAGTCATTACACTTTCACACCTCTTTGTCTGATCCCGTTGAAAAGTCCTTATCCTTTGAACTCCTTGAAGACAATGTCCCCTGATTTTTATATAGAGTTTTCTTGGGTGACTTCGGTTATTTAAGATGTAATTAATTATAGGTGCTTGCCCTTATAGGAAGCATTTCTGAACCCAGCTTAAAACAAACCCTATTTAATTTTTTATATTAAATAGGGGAACTTGTCGGCTTATAATAAAAAATGGTTTTGTAGACTTAACGGATGTCACGCAATCTCTAGTTTATTTAATCGAGCCTTACCAGTAAGTAATGTATTTATCCTTTGGGATGAATACATTATTTGCGGTATTAGGCTCGTTTATTTAAACTACTGAGGACATGAGATCGGTCTGATCTTGTATTTTAAAAAATCCAAAATACTATTTTTTCAAATTATATATTAAATTAAATTAAAATAGGTGTTTGGATATCCATCCTAACAACCAAAAACTCCACATCCCAACCACCTTTTTACTGCCTACAATTCCCTCCAAAATTTAATCCAAAAGTCAATTCTTTTGAAATCAAGAGACATATTCATTGATCCAAGAGACATATCCCTTCATAAAAGAACCTTTCAAAGTGTCTAGATGCATTGAATCATGATCCTGATTTTTATATGTAAGGATTTATGAAGTTGACACCACTAGAGTGCCAAAAACTTGATCCTTATATGAAAAGTAAGTTGTGTAAAATATATATAATTATAGGCAATTAATAATGGGATTCTACACAAGTATACGTATCATTATCAAGTAATAAAGGACTTTTTATTTAAACCCCAAAAATCCATCCCACAGGGACGGTGTTAATTGGCAAATATAAGTTTTAATAGGAAATTTACAGAAATTCAAATGAAATCACTGTCACTAATTTTGAATGTTGAGATGTTATCAAAACTAAAGTACTTAACTATTAGCAAAATAGAAACGCAAATTTTAAAAAGTAAATACTAATCTACTAACTATGTTGATGTAATGAAGATTTCTTAAGTGAAAAAGCATCCTTCTCACTACAATGAGGTTTTGGTGAAATGAGATGAGATAAATGTTTATAATATGCATTGTACCAAATAGAAGCAATTATAATTATAATTCTCTACCCTGATACCTGATACAGTGCACAGAAAATCATTGGTTAATCTTAGGTTTAGTCTATAAATTCGTGGCTAGGTTAGAAGGATATCGACTCCCACATCCCTTCACTTGAAGGCTAACTCTCGATTTAGTTTTTAAACACTAAGACCGAATTGAGGATTTTAGTCTGTCACCCTATAGATTCTCCAATTCTACACCTAACAAAGAATATTTTCCTATTTATTTGCACTTAATTTAATGAACAAATTTCTCCTCCCTGAAATCAAATGTGATCCTCACTCTGCTTTATAACTCATACTATATTTTCTGGAATATATGTTTCACAACATATTTTAACAATTCAATTGGCCAAATCGAAATATAAATTAAGTTCGGAGTTGAAAAATCATCACAATTTGCTTTATATTTTAATATTGGCACATCATATTATCTCTTCATTTCACCATATCTCGGAGTAAGGAGAAAGATAAAGTGAACTACTCAGACTTCATCAGAAAGACACAATAAAACATAAATCTCATATATAAAATAAAGTTCACGCAACGTTAATAAACAAACAAAATCTATCTGAAACTCTTTCTCAAAGCAAATCCTTTGTAGCATTTCCTTAGAAATGTAGGAAGAAGATATCTCTCACTTTTCTCCTTCTCCAACACTCTTACAAAAAGTTTCGCACTAAATCTCACCACACAAACACTAAACTATAAAAGAAAAATCACTAATGGACTCCAATATGGTGGTGGAATAAAGATGGATTATGAAGAATGAAGAAAATAGAGCATGGAGGAATGTCTTAGAGCAAAAAGGAGTCACTTTTCTGATGAATTTCGGCCCCATATAAAACTCAAGGTCGGTTCTCCAAGAGCTGCCTCCAAAATTTCTTCAAAAATAATTCAAATACATTGAACCTTCTAAAAATAGAGGATGAACCGCCGTTGGCGCCGTCAGCTCTAGTATTGGCGCCGTCGACGCTGAGTGAAAATTTCAGCTGTTCTGTTGTTATGCACCGTCGACGCTGCCCTTGGCACGGCCGACATTGAGTACTTCTTCAAAAATGTCATTTGGATTCCAAATTCCATTCTTTTTGCTTCCTTTTTGCTTTAAGTCCTAAAAATCAACAACCTGCAAAAAATATCAAAATACCTTCCATTAAGGTGCAATATCACCAAAAATAAGTATAAAATATGGGTCTAAAAATGCATACATTTTTGGTGTATCAAATCACTCCAAGAAGTGTTTAGAACAAGTGTCCCTTTGAATATTCGGCAAAATTTGTCTCAAACCGCCTTAATATGCAAAAAGTCATCTCTAGCGCATCTTACGCCAAATCTGGCGCGTCTTGCACCAACTCTATGTCAAATGGCGCATCATGAGCCAATTTGATGCATCTTGCTCCAATTTGATGAAGATCGTGCTGTTCTGGGTTTTGGCGCTTCTTGTGCCAGTTCTCTGTATATTGGCGCATCTTGCACCAATTTCCCAAAATTTGATATTTTGGCTCCAAATTTCTTCATTTTTGCTACTTTTGCTCTAAATTCCTAAAATTGATATACCTCCAACAAAAATATGAAAATACTATTTATTTAAAGTGCAATATCACCAAAAATAAGCATAAAATGTATACTTAAAACAACATATTATTTTTGTGTACAAAGAGATTATTACGTAGAGACGGTGGGAAGTGCTTTGTTACATTATTGTCGTCGTAGTTATCCCTGTGGTAAAAGAGTTTTAAGTAAATCTTCATAGAATCAACCAAGAAATTGTCTATGTGTGAGGCGGGTTTGTGCAATTCAATCCTTCTAGAATAAACGAGATGTTTATGATTGAAAATTTGTCTATTTGCCACTATGTGAATTTTAACCTTGTGAGAGATAATATGAATGAACTCTATCAATACCTTACAGATCATGATGCAAATGGGGAAGTCAGAGATGATGGAAATGTAAGTTTCTTTTCATCATTTTTAAATCCTGCTTCTAAGGCGTGGCATTTCTATATTGCATCAAAATTACTTCCCAATATGAAAATCAGTAAGGTAACTAAGGAAAGTGTTATTCTGAACTACTGTATTCAAACTAGAAAATCTGTTAATATTGTAGCAATTATTGTGAGATCAATTTTTTGATTGTCAACAGATCTGCAACTGGATTGGAGCATCCATCCACTACTTTTCTACTATGCAGTCAATCACAAGTACCATATGAGAGTTGGGAGAAAGTTCTTCTTCTTTGGAAGTTGATGGATCTATAAGTCTTTTGCAACTGTATTGGAATGGGAGATGAGAATGATATGAATGTAGTGATGGATCAAGCATCCCATAATTCATCACCTATTCAGCCTTACTTCAGTTCTAATGTACTTTTTTTGAAGAGGATAAGAGGATTAAGAAGATAGAAAAAGAGGTACAGAACCTTATGCATGTAATTAGGAATGTTTCTGAAATGTTGGATCAAATGGATTGGAGACTGAAGGAACATTTTGAATATACTGATCGTATTGAAGATGGTTTAGTACGTATGTTCAAGGAAAATGCTTGGACTGGGGAAGATTCAACTGATGAATTTCTTTATCGACCCTTCTATAACTTATACGTACACTACCAATCTATGGGAGATATCCAGGAGGACAAGAGCACAGAAGATGTTTGAACTTAATCTATGCATGAAATATTTTATTTAGTACTACTTTTTTGTGTTAATAGGTTATGTTGGATTGCATTTACTTTTACTATTAAACTCTATTTATGTTTGTGTTTAGTATTTTGATGTTTAAATTTCAGTGTTAGGATGTTTTCAGTGTTAGGATTTTCAGTGTTAGGATGTTTGGTTTGCTTTAGACATTGAATTAAATGTTTGTTTGCTTGAAAAAAGTTAGTTTGAAATAGCATGGATTTTATATTTAATAGTGAGTTTTGTGTTGTTTGTGAAAGTTTGGTGTTAGAGTAATGTTTAAATTATGATTGTAAATGTTCATTTGAGTTAATTAGAGGAGGATGCATAGTGGTATAAAGCAAATTTGTGTAAAAAACAAAATCTAAAAAATTATGACATTGGCACGAGATGCGCCAAATTAGTGCATGAAGTGCCGGTTTACAGAGAGGCGGCACAGGATGCACCCGATTAGATGCGCCAAAGTCCCGAAAATGCCAGATTGCCTAAAAAACTACAAAACCGCATATGGATTTTATATTTAAAAGTGAGTTTTGTGTTGTTTGTGAAAGTTTGATGTTAGAGTAATGTCTAAATTATGATTATAAATGTTCATTTGAGTTAATTAGAGGAGGATGCATAGTGGTATAAAGCAAATTTTTGTAAAAAACAAAATCTAAAACATTATGACATTGGCACGAGATGCGCCAAATTAGTGCATGAAGTGCCGGTTTACAGAGAGGCGGCACATGATGCACCAGATTTAGCGCTAGATGCGCCAAAGTCCCGAAAATGCCAGATTGCCTAAAAAACTACAAAACCGCACAGTAAACTCCATTTTTATTGTCTGGGTCATCTCCTACCTCTAAACCGTAACCTAGGGCTTCACATTGTGCACGTGAGAGAAGATTTCGGAGGCCAAAGATCTTAGATTTCATCTTTTCTTGGTAAGAGCTTCACTTTAATCTAGAAATTTTTATTTTCACCGTGGATTTTTCTTACATTATGGAAGATCTGAAATTTGAGATTTCTGATGGAAAAGCATGAAGAAAACTCAGGGTGAAAATTTTCTTACCAAATAATCTTACTTTGGGAGTTAGATTTTTTATTTTTTGATTTATTTGGATTTTATTTGGATTTTCATAGAAATTCCAATGGCTACACGAGTAAAGAGAGGAAAGTTGACAAAAGATTTTGACGCAAGAAGATTTATCAATTTCAAAGCCCAACATTATTATAACACTCAAATGGAATCTAAAAAATTGATTCAAGGAAGGGCATTTCCTAACCCGGGTGGCGAGATCGAGAGGTTGATCGTCGCCAGAATTTGGGAAAGGTTTTTCTACTTCACTACAGTAGCGATTATACCGATGATTCGGGATTTTTATGCCAACTTGAGGTTTACCACTGACGATCACATCCATGTGAGATGTAAGAAAGTTGGATTTTCTAAGGAAAGGATCAATGATTTTTATGGGTTGAGAAATATATTCCATTATGAATACGTTGCATTCATGATGACTAATTCATCACTGAATAAAGTGATTGCTTTTTTGACTGATGGAAGAGGAGAATGGAAGATTAAAATTAATATGAAAGTTAACTTCTCTGCTTCCATGATGACTATTCAGTCAAAGGTATGACACCACTTCATCTCTGCTAAATTACTGCCAACAAATCATCTCGCCGATGTAATAAAGGATAGAGCTGTGCTAAACTTCTACATTTAAAAAATGAAGGCATTGGATGTTGGTGCTCTCATTATTCTTCAGGCTCGAGTTATAGCTAATAGTGCTACAGCCAGTGGATTGGATTACCCTGTTGTGATTTTCACTTTATGTGAGTAATCAGGAGCAGAGTGCCATAGAAATGAGAAAAGGCTGCAGACATAAAATCCTATTAAGAAGCATACGATTTAAAGAGTAGAATCATTTGTTGAGTCTATGAGTGGAGGTATTGATAAAACCTCTACATCAGTTGCAGGGGCCTCTACATCTCGCTTTGCTTCACTTGGAAATATTATGGAGCAGCTTATGATTCAACAAATGGAAACCTCTACATCAGTTGCAGGGGCCTCTACATCTCGCCCTGCATCACTAGAAAATATTATGGACTAACTCATGATTCAACAATTGGATATAGTAAATATTCAGAACCAAATTGGAGAGACTAGAGCGAGAAATGCTCATAATGATGAGTATCAGCATATGAGAATTCAACATGATATAGCTTTTGAGGATGCTATTGTGAGATATCTTAGGGGTGAATACAATGTGGAATTTCCTACTTGCCCCAACTTTGCTCCTTATGCTCCTATTCATGAAGAAGAAGAAGAAGAAGAAGAAGAAGAAGATGTTTGTCTTTTATTTTTATTATGTTGTTATTTGATGTCATTTGAAACAAATGTGGTAAAAACTTTCATTTTCTTATGTGGACCTATATTGTAATAGTAACGGTAGATTTTTTATTTTTCATGCATTTTTAGTTTTTTTAGTTTTTGTTTCTATTTTTAATTTTCAGCAAATCCTTTAGAATATATTATGTTTGATTTAATACTTTAAAGCTTGTATGTATTTTTAAAGTAAGTACCTGTAGTATAACAGAGACTAGTCTCATACTCAGAAATCTTCTACATGTTAGTTTTTATTTTTATGCATTTACTTTTTTCATTCACCTACTATATTTTGTACTAAAATATTTTTAAATCACTTAAAAACTGAAGTTTGGGGGAAAGAAAATTTTCTTTTAAAAAGAAGTAAACTAAATTTTATTTGTCCCTAAGTAACAATATTTTTAAAATTGAGTTAACATTATATTTAACATGAAATGGGATATTGAGATTTAACTTTAAATGACTATACTTATGTTTATGAATATTATGGTAAATTTAAGTAAAAAATTTTTAATAATGAAGGTCAATTTTTAAGTTAAAGAGGTTTGGTATAATAAGATAAGACTATATTTTTCTATTTTAAGTAAAAAAAATTATTTTTTTTTAAGTATTAAGAATTTTAGAGTTTCATGTAAGCAGAAAAGAATGAAGCTTTATGAAAAATCATAAACTAATATAAATTTATATAGTGAAGACAGGTAAGGAGTTTTGACTTTAAGAAGGGGATAGTGAAGTTCCAAATTATTAAAGGTTATCCAGGTATAGTAATCCTCACTTAAAAAGGAAAAAGAAAAGAAAGGAATGAAAAGATCCTAAGAGAAAAAAAAAAGAAAAAAAAGAGAGAAAAGAAATCAAAAATGAGTTAGGAGAAGCTTGAAGAGATGTTTAATAAAAAAATTGGCTTCACTTGAATCAACTTAAGGAAAAGACTTTATTACATTTTCTAAACTTGTATTGAAGTATTAGTAGCATTATTAAGAAAATTTTCATGAAGTTCTTTTTCATATGAACATTCTAAATATCCTAAATATGACAAATTGCAATTTTTCTTGAAATGAATAGAGATTCAAAAATCTTAAATTTGATTACTAAGAACTCTTAAACTTAGAGTTTGAATCTAATTTATTAAAGGTTTCTCTTAAATATTATTATCTTATTTATTAAACTAAAGTATAGGGTTAATAAGTTAATCTATATCATAAGATATATGCTTTTATGTAGTAAAAGTGTCACTTGAGAACAAATAACATTTAAGTTTAGGGGATTTTGATACACCAAAATAATACGTTGTTTTAAGTATACATTTCATGCTTATTTTTATTGATATTGCACTTTAAAGAAGAGTATTTTCATATTTTTGTTGCAGGTATATCAATTTTAGGCATTTTGAGCAAAAGTAACAAAAAGAACAAAATTTGGAGCCAAAACAGTGAATTTTGGAAATTTTGGTACCAAATGCGCCATTTTATAGAGAAATTGCACTAGATACGCCAGATTTGCGCCAAATGTGCCATTGTATAGAGAGATGGCGTCAGATGCACCAGAACTGGCGCTAGATGTGCCAGAGATGATTTTTTGCTGATTAAGGAGGTTAGGGATGAATTTTGCATGAATTTTCAAAAGGAAACTTGTTCTAAACACCCCTTAGAGTGATTCAATGCATCTAGACACTTTGGAAGGTTCTTTTATGAAGGGATATGTCTCTTGGGTCAATGGACATGCCTTTTGAATTCAAAAGAGTTGAATTTTGGATAAAACTTTGGAGGGAATTATGAGTTATTTTTGGAGGGAGGAAGCCTTAAATAAAAGACATGGAAGTCTAGGAAAAAAGGAGGTTGAAATGGCGTGTAAAGGGGATGAAAGAGAGAAAGGGAGAGAGAGAGAGAGAAAGTCAAGGACTTGAAGATTTTCTTCAAGAATTGTAAGAGGAGAGGGAAGGTGAGAGATTTCTTCTTCATTACACTTCTAAGAGAGAATTGAGAGTGCTTGTAAAGAGAGAAAGACTTGGAGAGAACGTCTACGGATTTGCTTGAGAAAGTTTTTGAGATAAGTTGTCTTTTATTTCTTTTATTTTGTAAACTTATTTTTATACATGAAATCCCTATTTTATCATAACCTTCACATGAATTCTGAGTAGTCTTCTTTATGTTTCTCCCTACTTTGAGATATGGTTTTGCGAAGAATTAATTTTGTTTTATGTAGCTTTAAATGTCAATAATTTGTGATGATTTGAACTCTGATATTCATTTACTTTCCGATCCGGCCAATTGAAATATTAAAATGTGTGAGAAATATATGTTCTAAAAAGGCTATGATTTCTATAACATATTGAGAATCACATTTGATTTCATGGGAGAGGATGTCATCCATGGAGTTGAGTCTAAATAAATAGGGAAATATACTTTGTTGGATTCAGAATTAGAGATTTTAAGGTGACAGATTAAAATCCTCAATTTGGTCCACTTTATTGGAAAATGATGCGAGATTGTTAACTTTCAAATGAGGGAGTAGTGGGAGCTCTAGAGTGGCAGCTGATATTCTCCCAGCCTAACCACAGAATTAAGGACCAAACTCTAGATTTGTTAATATTCTTTATGCACTTGGAAGAGGGTGAAGAATAGGATTGTGCCTATTTGGCACAAAATAATTTTATATATGTATTTTCAAATGATTTTAATTTCTACACAATCCTTAAAAGGTGAAGGATATTTTCTTAAATTTGAGCTCTTCGTCACAAAAACTTTGTTAGTTTTCGTAATTTTACATTTGAAAGTTTAGCATTTAATTTAATTAAATTTGACTTTTTATTGCATCTTATTTAACATTCACTCTATGACTTTATATTCAAATTTAGCACTTCACTTTTGTAGTTTATCACTTTTGTAGACTTCACTTTTGTAGTTTAAAATTGTAGTTTAGATTCCAATTTTAAGAATTTACTAATAGGCATTTCCAGCTTCCCTGCGGGATCGATATCTAAGACTTCATTAGAGTCTTTTATTACTTGAGTGATACGTATGTTTGCGTTAATTTTAGGGATTTGGCAGTTTAAAGATTTATAAAAGATAAAACTATTTTCTTAAAAGTTATTTTGTTGGGATTAATTTGCATTATTAATATTGTATCTATCGTGTGTATTTTATAATATTGAAAAATATTTACAAAATTAACACACTAAATCCACCCGCATCAACATGCTAGTTAACCTTCTTAAACATGAGCAACTAAATCCCAACCTTGTCTCCCTTAATGACTATATCTTCACCTTTTATCTAATTCTAGTGATATATCGATAATTGGCTTCAAAGTTGCTAAATTTATTAAACTAGATATAATATATAACTAGTCCTCCAAAGTGGGCTAGTCAATATACACTATGGGTGATTATTTTGTCACCACTAAAAAAGAACCTATTTTATTCTTTTTTTTTTAATTACTTTATCGACTTTATCCTTGAGCTTGTTGAGTTTTTTTATCTTCTCATTATGCTTGAGAGGTACAAGACCATGGAACTTCAACTTCAAGGCCACAACTCTTTGTTTGTTATTTATTATTATTATTATTATTATTATTATTATTATTATTATTATTATTATTATTATTATTATTATTATTATTATTATTGTTGTTGTTGTTGTTGTTGTTGTTGTTTTATTAGCACTTTCACTAATTGCTTGTTGATGGATTGTATATCTTTGTAGAATACAACTTGTTTCTTCTAAAGATAATAAGCCATATATTTATTGATCTACGTCTTCCGTGCAGAGAATGGTTTCATGTTCCTTTTTATATAGTAATAAATATTATCACAATAATATTTGATATATTAATGAAGGC
This sequence comes from Phalaenopsis equestris, assembly GCF_001263595.1. NCBI lineage: Eukaryota > Viridiplantae > Streptophyta > Magnoliopsida > Asparagales > Orchidaceae > Phalaenopsis > Phalaenopsis equestris. Next base: position 170,236 of record NW_018253288.1, read on the forward strand.
AATAAAGCCAGATCTATAATAGCTTAAAGTTTTAAATAAACAAATAATAATAATAATAATAATAATAATAATAAATAAATAAAAAGTATTGATGGTTAGATGAGTCACACCCCTTCACATCAATTATAACACATGATCTTTTACAATTCCCCTCATTCGAAAAGGACGAGCAAGCAAGAGAAAGAGTAGAGAGATCAAGAGATAAAACTCTGCCATGCCCTTACTGAGGAAGAAAGTTGAAAAAGAAGAAGAAGAAAAATGTAGGAGGGGTCGAACAACTTATCTGTGAGTGAAGAAGGTTTAAGAAAAAAGGAAAAAGCTGTGTCGCCTTCACTTGCAAAGGAAGCCACAACCGAAGGTAGAACTCTGCTTACAGACGAAGAGGAGGAAGGAGACACGTGCATTGTTTTGGGTAGAGTCGCAGGAGTGAAGCCAAGAAGAAGAAGAAGAGGAATGACATCGTGCGCGCTCCATTGGGTTATGCCATGACTGAAGGAAAAGAAGGAAAGTGGAGCTCTTGCATTATTGTGGGTGAACTTAGGTTGTCGAGTTGCTTGCTCTTTCACCACAACCAAGCATCTCCTACCATAATCTTAAGGAGAAGGAAGAACATGGAGATGGCGTCGAGTTGCTTGCTGCCTTGGGTAAAGCCACGCAACTGAATATTTGAGGAAGAAAGTCTGAGCTGTTTTGGATAGAATTGAAATAGAAGGAAGAGAAGGAGAAGGGGAGCATGTGCTTTAATTTATCAAAAAGCCATGCAACTGAATCCACTGGAAAAATGAGTGCTCCTCTACAAGTTGGCTATGTCACAAGCTTCGAGAACCATTGAGGACAATATGTCACTACAAAAAAGTTGTAGTGACATATTGTCCTCAATGGTGCTCGAAGCTTCTCCCAATATGGTATCAAAACTTGATAAATCCTAACTATTTCATTATAGACATTCCTAATAAATTGAAGATATGAGCATCACAACTTAAAAATGAGTCACTGAATAATTTTAGCTCATTAAAATTGATTTAATTTTTATTATGAGAGTTATTTTCATTATCATTAATGTTATTATTAAAACTATCACAGAGATGGTTGCTAAGATCTTGTTTGGAGTCAAGTTTAATTTATTTTTATTTTTATTTTTTTCTTTATTTTTAAAAATATGTTTGTTTAATATATTTTCAACATATTTTTATTTTTTATTTTTAAAAATAAATAAGTTTTAAAAATATTTAAAACAATTTTGAGTGCTTCGAGTACTTTCAAAAGCAATCATATCTCAATTATATTTTATTTCAAATAAGAACATAAATAAAATAATAAAAAAAACAAAAAAAACAAAAAGAAAAAAACAGAAATGATATGAGTCTCTAAAGGTGAACTTCAAGATATTCTAATTGATCACAAACAAAACAAGCAATATCATTAATCATTATAATCTTTGTTCTCAACGAAATAAACTAAAAAAAAAACTTTCAACGTTAATGACATGAGCAGCTTAACACCTCCATCCACAATAACAAGTTAACAAAACCCTTTTGATGGACGCTGAACTCCTAATTTCGCATTACATATTTTAGGTCTATCTAAAAAAGTTTCCGAGCTTCTTCCTATACTTGTAGAAGCCACCTTAACTCAAAATTAAATCATTGTGAATCAATTTCCTATATATGCTACAACCTATTTCTCGGCAATATTGAATCATCTATTGAAACCAAATCATTATCACTCTATGTATGCATGTATGTATTTATGTATGTATGAATGTATATATATATATATATATATATATATATATATATATGTATATATATAGCTTCTATATAATACATAGCGCATAAATTAAAAAAAAAAAATCATCCTCACATTTTAAATCCTAATTGTCATTGTTTATCGGCAATATATAGCTTAAATCATTCCAAAATCTAATCATAATTTAGATTTACTTCAGCAAAATGACAGAAGCTACAATAAGACTAAAAGAAAATTTATTACTTCAGCCAAATAAAGAAAAAATACGAGCGAAAAAGAAAATACATTTAGATTTCATGTTCATTTGAGTTTGACATGAGAACTCTCTCTCTCTCCCACCCTCACTCTGTCCATGTGCAGATGATTCCTGATTCACGCGCACTTCACTCCAAACAAATTCTGGCTCTTACAGTATCAGCATTTTTGCGCCAAAGCGCAGAACACGGTTAATCCATCAGTTCGCCATTCCTGATCTTCACATATATTTCTTTCATCCAGTCCTACGCCTGCTACTTAGTCGGAATCACTATCCCTATTTCCCATTGCTCTCAATCCTCTTGGCCTCTGCAAATAAAAATTATGAGAAAAAATACTATTAATATATATATATGCATACAACCCAAAACCTACATATTTACATATCTAACACCTAAACTTTACTTTTTCCATTTCTAACACCCAATTCATCTATATCGTATAAAAAATACTACCATTCTAACTTTTAAAAAGCGAAAAACACATTTTCATGTATAGATAAGGCGATATATATAAAAAATTAAAGGTTAAGTGCTAGATATGTAATTACATAGTAATTGAGGGGTATATATATA
>NW_018253288.1:172838-189315 GCF_001263595.1 Phalaenopsis equestris
GATATATATATATATATATATATATATATATATATATATATATATATATATATATAATCCGATATTTCTAAATTTAATTAAGGTTTAGGTGCCCACCTTTTTGGAGGTTTTTTTCTCTCGGACTTCGTATCTTTCCAGGGACAGATCACACAGCCACGTACCTGGGCTCATCAGCTGTCATACAAATCAGACCAATAGTTAAAAGTCCTGAAAATTCATCCAATCCACATAAAGAACATGATGTAAGTACTAATATCAAGACATTCCGTAATCCATGTATCCCATTATTTCAAAACCAAGTTGAACTCGCCAGACTTAAGATAGACTCACTGTATTTGATACGTGATGAACTCGCTAGAATCATGGTGAAAGTCATGATTGTGTTTGTTTCTGGCGTACTCGCTCAAAGCTCAGGAGCTACTCTGCCAGCTTTTCTCCAAGTTTGTCAACTGTGCTTTTAGCTAAATTGGGAACTTTCCTCAACTTTCAGTAATCACTTGAGGCTAGACTAAATCAGTCAATAACCATTTACATAAGCCACACACCACATGTACTTTATAATAAGGAATCATTAGGTTTTTCTATATATTTTCCCCCTATCAACAACTAATGGATTTGAAGACTACCAAATTGTTTGAGACAACACTCTGAACTGTTCAGCATATGACTTCCTAAATGCATGCATATAGATATTAGGGCGGTGAATTTCACCTCAAATAATGAAGATCTTTTAAGATTGGAAAGTCTGATAATTTTCATTTTACAGAAACAAGATTCTTTTTTGCATTTTAACTATTCTTGGTAGAAGTCTTCACAAATGAAACTGAGTATTTAGCATTCATATTGGAGCATCACATTTTTTTTGGAACAGAAAGAGGTTGGTTTCAAGGCTACAAGGAAAGTTAAAGAACAAATAATGGGATGAGATGACGTGCGGACTTCAAGTGATTAAATGGATCTAGTTTTCCTTGCATAATTTTATCCAAATGTGTACTCATAGCTTACTATATCCAGGGTGAAATGGCTGCTTCAGAGACAAGGAAACTATGGCAAGTGCAATTTCAGTGATAGATATAACTAGGTGTCAATTGGGCATGATTTCATGGCATGTTATTGAGCCCTTTGAAGTTTTAGAAGCGTAAAATACTCAACCTATAAATGAGAAGGAGAATAAAAAATGGAATATAATTCTTTTCATAATACTGAGTTGAGAGGGAGAGAGAAATGTAAATATAAATAAATAAATAAATAAAACCTACATATTCAATTCCCAAAATAATATGTAAGGTTGAAGGTATCGGAGGACTTAAATATTATAGCAAGGATGACGAGTAAAATTAGGACAAAATAGATTTAAATAACGATCGATGCTACATGGGATTACATGACAAGCTTATATTGTGAAACGCCTTTTATCAATTCAATCCATGTGACAATCTCAAGTTCAAAGCAATATGATCCTAACGAGCTAGCAAATGGGCTCAATCTTGAAGTGCGTGCATAAAATAGAGTAATAAAAACAATCTTTCTTTTAGGTTTCTCAATTCAAATTTGGAGGTTCGTATAATATGGAGTAGACTTATCAGCTAGACTTGAAGAACGTAAATTCGAAATAAAAAATAAGTGCTCAATTGAAACTTAACTAAAATATGAAAATAAATACTTAGCTCAAAATTGACTCAAAATTGAAATCATTTTGAATCAGATTGACTCAAGTCAAACTGATTCAACATTGAGTTGACCAAAAAAAATAATTTTTATTAAGTATACATAAATATAAGGATGTATTATGTATTATGTAAGAAATTGGAATTTTTAAGAAGGAACTTGCATGATTTAAGTTTAAGCAATCAGAATGCCGCAATGAAAATAATTTTAAAAAGAGCAAGAACTCCCAATATGTATAAATTTTCTAGAAAATGCCCGAATTGAACCCTCTATCAACATTCCTTCAAACCAAAATTTTGCATGAATTGGTTTCGCTTTCCCTTCCCACCCGTTCCCCCACATCCCTCTATTTCACTGCTCTCTCCCAAAGTTATCTCTACATCTCTATTATATGCTCAGCTTCCCGTCTACCTCCTTTCTCATCGACTCACCTGCGCCTCCCTGCTCATCAAATTTGTTCTGACTTCGCTCTTTCTCTCTGCTCCTCAAATACACTGCCTCCCTAATTCAGTTTGGATTGCTTTGCCTCCCCGCTTCACCTCAGTTTGTTTTACTAGTTCTCTAATACTCTCTGTCTCGTCTCTTTCAATAAATTTAAGATAATCATTCGTCTCACTTCCACTAAAATTTAAGATAATCATAGTAATTTAATAAGTATGATTTTTATTCAGCAGTATTTTAATATTACTGTTATTTTTGCTTATCATTTTTTAAAATTTATCATATCTACGCAAGTAAATAATATATAAATATAATTTTAAAATTTTGAAATGTCAACTTATTATATTAAATTACATTTTTCAACGCCTATGAATTCATGTTTTAATTCCACCTGTAACATCAAATTTGATATGTAAGAGTAAAACATACTTTTAATTGAGTTGAAACTCCAAATAGATAAAAATAAGTACTAGTTCACTCAATTCTAAATATATAAAAAATATGTTGGTTTACTTTGAAGATCCGCAATGGCAAAAAGAACTTATGATGACCGCACCATTAATTATATTTATTTAAATTAAATCACAGTGTAAATGTGAATACACAATTGGGTGCAAGCTTCAAGGTTTAAAGTGCAACATTAGTAATGAAACATCACGATTGAGCTATGCTTTGATGGAGAATTATAAGTTAGAAGCATCATCTTTTCAGGATACAGATTGATGATAATAAAATATTGATGACGATAAACTATGTGAATTTATATTATTGGAAATAACGATGCAGACGCATGTAAGGTTGAAGCACAACCCACTGATGATTATGCTGCCGGTTCTTCTCAAAATCCCTTAAATGTTGTCACGCTCAGTTCACCATATAAGCCTACGCTAATATTAGTTGTGCATATGTATTGATTACTCTAGAAACCCTCATCAACCAATGATTAACTGTAGTATTAGCCACTCTTTCAACCTCTCACTCCCATTTCAATCTTATGTTGGTAAGAATATAGAATCATATATCGGCAACATTCACTTGAAATACACTTAGATGTTAATATAAAAATATATTAAATTATGGATAATGGTATTAGCAAAATTCAAGGCACGAAGAGGATGACGATAATTTTAATATGCAAGAGATTAGTTTCACTGTGTTTTATGCCAACGCAAATTACCAAATGCTGATGTGACCACAAAAGAGTGGGATGTGATTAATGCATGTTATACTTCATCTGTCTATTTACTAATCTTAAGATGATAAAATTCTATAACATATTGAAAGGATTTTCTTTTTCATACATTATGCATTAAATGGTTTTTTATCCTAAAATAATTTAATTTAATGCAAGATCACCACAAATAAGAAAGTTGATTCCACATAGCGTTTTAGATCAATCAACAATGTATATCATCATTTTATTCATTATGTTCTTTCAAATTAATATCTTCCTCAAAAATACTAAATATTTTCTCAATTAAACAATTTCAACTTTCACTGATAGCTTCATCTTTAATTAAGGTATAATTATCTTCACTTCAAATGCATTTAGCTTGAGCTAAATCTAAATATATGCTATCTATTGCAATCATGTAATAATTTGCATATTTTTATCACTCTATAACTACCTTTAATATTGATAACAAGTCAATGGTTAATCATATGTATTTTTAATAACTTCAGCATAACCTTTATATAGACATTGTGTTCCTTAACGCACAATAAATCAATTACGGTATAACGCATACATTTTCATAGGATCAATAAAAATCCTACAAAAATCCGCTCTGCCATCTATTATAAAATCATTTTAATTATCCAGTACAAGATAAATTTTCTAATTTTATATAACATTAGTATCTCCCACCACTTGATTGTATGACTTAAAACTTGTAATACTTCAAAACTACCAATTGCACCTCTTTAATTGTTAAAGTCCAACACATATATTTCTTTTCCAATCATTTGACATCCATTTATTCTTCAAGATTTTATTAAAAATATTATTATTAACCAAACAATTGCATCACCCATAAATCTCCAAATTTTAACAAGAAACCCATGAAGTCTAAAGTTTTATGTGTTTGTACTTTTTTAAGTTGATTCCACATAACGTTTTAGATCAATAAACAATGCATCTCATCATTTTATTCATTATGTTCTTTCAAATTAATATCTTCCTCAAAAATACTAAATATTTTCTCTAAAACAAAGAAAAAGTTATAGTTTTTTTGTTCTTGCTCAATTCCAACTTCGCATAGTTACTAGTTTGTTATATCCTAAGTATTAATTATTTTTGGTCACTTTCAAATAAAATTTCTTTTTAATAGTATTTTGTTTCTCCTAATTCCACAATCAAATCTCCTTGTAAAGATATGATGTTTTCTAAGACTGTCTTATAATTTCAAGGAAAATCTTTTTAATGCGAGTAAGCACTTTATCCCACATTAGTTTGGATTAAAAAAATCAATTTCTTTCTTTTAGCAATCTAGCTTTAAGATTAATAACTTCTCAAATTTCACCATTTTATCCTAGGCGGTCAATCTATTTTGTTGATTTGCAATATTTTTTGGCCGTCAAACTTTCTTTTGAAATTACCTTAACAGTCTTTTGTAAGGATAATTTCTTCCTTCTAAGTAAAAGAAAAAAAATATATAGCTGTGATTTAAAGGATCAGTTTTTAAAGTAGTAAATGCTTTTATTGCTTGTTCCAGCATGTATTTACCATTACAAAATCATAAACAACATGGAAAACAAATAAAACATATCTAATTGCAATTCCAACTCCAAATTACCCATCATAATTCGTTTATATGATCATTGTACAATGCCCCATATGTTGAATCTATATATAGAGTACAAGTCAGCAACAAGACTTATTTTCAAAGTATTTTTTATCATTTTACCCAACAAGCATATTTGTTTGGAGGCTCTGTGGATCAGTCCCCAATATGGATGACATATTCCTTCTTGGCAAAAATAAGAGAGCACTTCCAAATGTCTGTTGTCAATATTTATAAAATGACAGTCTCTTTTAACTTACCTTTGCAATTTTTGACGCTAAAAGTAATGACTTATAATTGTAATTTCAACCAAAAATTCACGACATGGAGAGTCGTTAAAGATCACAAAAAATTATTATAATATTAGGTATACACTCGATGAAAGTTCGAGAGTATTCCATATGCTACTCACAAACATTACTTACAACACCAACAAAAGAGCTTTAAAAAAGCACTACGACCTTTAGACTCACGAATTAATACCGACTACCTATCTAATATTATGCATGTCTTTGGTACCCAAATAAGCTCCACTTAGTCATGAAATTGTTATAAAAATCACAATCATAAATCAATACTTTCAGACTCAATCACAGTAAAAATAAGAGAAAAGATACCATTATTCCATCAATATCAATTACAATTAGTAGTGTTCCTTTATATTTGCAAAAAAGAAACATTTCATCTACATTGAGAATAAATCAACAAAACTTCTAACCAGATATACACGAGTTAGATGCTCAAAAGATAATATATATAAATTCATGTATCACCACATGTATATCTGTCATTAAGAGAAATTAAAAAAAATGACCGGTCATAACTCTCAAATATTGACCAATTCTTTAGCACAAAATCCATGTATTGTTGTATGTAATGCAAATGTTAAATTTTGACTTCATTCGGGCAATACATTTTCTCGACTTATATGTATAACTGTTGTCAAATTACAACACCGCAGTAATGACAAATGAAATTCAATCTGTAGTTCAGATAGCCAGCAAATACAATGGATGAGAACATGTATGGGGACTCTGACTTCAAAATTTTTTAGACAACACAACCATTGGCTTCGAAATGTAAGTACCAGTGACATATATGGGAAAATTAATGGAAGTATACACAATTAATGGCAAGTCATTTCTTATTTCAAATGATCTTGCAATACTCTACATCTTTTAAGAAATATTAACACTATTTAAAGGATATTGCAGGTGATATTTACTTGAAAAAAAATCATCACTTCAACAAATTCTTTTGAAAGTATATCATCCTAGAATATAGGTTATTGGAAAAATGACGCATCACAAAGAGTGCATCAAACAAGAACCAGGGAGTCAAACTGAGCTATAGAAAGTAAGCAAAGCAACCCAATCAATTGAAGAAAGATAGAGCAAATTTGAGGAACGGGGAAGTGGAGGAAATCAAAAAACAAGGAGGCAAACAAAAAACGAGTAATGCACACAAATGGAGAAATGAAGCATCACAAAGAGTGCAGCAAACAAGAACCGGGTCAAACTGAGCTGAAGGAGGCAAAGCAACCCAATCCCATGTAGGGAGATGGAGCAAATTTGAGGAATAGGGAGGTGGAGGGAAGTCAAAAAGCAAGGAGGCAGACAAAAGGTACTGTGGAGCTTTTCTTAATATGATATATATATATATATATTGAATGTATGTCATCTTAAGGTGATCAAAATACTTATCCAGACATATATATTTACATTGAATGTAACTGAAAGATCCCATATTTTTTCTCTAACAGAACTTTCTTTGAAAGGAAGCAGGTACAAAGAAATTGAGGAGCAAGTTACAGTTGAACAACAAAAATTAATAATACACAAATTTCAAAAGCCAGAACATCAAGATAGAAGATAAAAAGGCAAGTACACAATAATATGTCCCGAAAGAAAGCAATTAAATAGTTGACCATTTATCAATACGTAACTCAGTTCTATAATGTGATATTGGAGCAATAATTCTGTTATGTCTAGGCTATTTATATTTCAAATACTCTCTATTATTACAAAATTCACTTAAACAAAGCCCTCTTTCATTTAAAAAATCCCTTAGAAAAAGCATACGAAGCATATTAATCATTAATACAAAAAAAAATGGACTCAATGCTGATCATTATTGCAATCATGTAATAATTTGAAATATTTTTATCACTCTATAACTACTTTTGATATTGATAACTAGTCATGGTTAATCATATGTATTTTTAATAACTTAAGCATAACTTCTATATGGACATTGTGTTACTTAACGCACATTAAGTCAATTATCGCAGTATAATATACACATCTTCATAGGATCAATAAAATTCACATAAAAATCCGCTTTGTCATCTGTCTTCTATTATAAAATCAATTTAATTCTCCGATACAATAATTTTTCTAATTTTATTTGCCATTAGTCTCTCCCACCACTTGATTGTATGACTTATAACTTGTGGACTCCTCCAAAACTACCAATTGAACCTCTTTAATTGTTAAAATCCAACACACATACATTTCTTTTCCAATCATTTGACATCCTTTTATTCTTCAAGATTTTATTAAAAATATTATTATTAACCAAACAATTGTATCACCCATAAATCTCCAAATCTTAACAAGAAACACATGAAGTCTAAAAAGAATGAAATAGAAAAAAAAAACATTTCAAAAGAAAAAGAAAAATAAAATAAATCAAAATGGTTAGTAAACTAAACCAAATCAGGCAAAATGAAAAAGAAGCAAAAAAAGGCATCACACTTACATTAACATTCTTCTGGATGGGCTTGGCCCGCTTCTTGGGACGGAGGGAAGGCTTGGTCCCCTTGAAGACCAAGAAATCCTCTTCCTTCTCCTGCATTGTCAAAGCAATTTCAATCCTTGGCCATTCTGCCCCATCGCTTCCAGACGATGATCCACCCTTCTCAGATGAACCCCGTGGCCCCCCTCCACCATTCACTGCCTCAGGCGGTGATGACCTTTCTTGACCCCCTCCCCCTCTGGTCCCCCCATTTTCATCCAAATTCCTGCGAAATCAAAACAAAACGAAACCTAAAATCAAAACAAGGAGAAAACTATAAGCTAAGCTTATGTCGAGTTTTCCTAAGAGAGGATTGGGGATTCTGGTCAAAGTTGTCCACAATGAACTCCCTCTTTATCTTTAATCAAAGGGAAATGCTGACATTACTCTTAATTTTGTTTTTGATGTATTCTTTTATGTAGCTTTTCAAAACTACGACAATATTAATATTTTTTTTTAACAACGTAGGCAGATCAAACGACCAGTTTCACTAATTTCTATTTTCTCTCGATAAAAGGGTTGTCTGTGTATAGATATCAATCTTATCAGAATATTATTCTTATAAAAAATGGGGCATTTACATGCATACCATCCAATTCCTATGTGTTTACATATCTAACACCTAAACTCTACTTTTTACAATTATACCACCCAAATATTTCAACACACATCAAAATTATCATTTTCTTAACTTTTAAAGAGTAAAATGTACCTTTTCATCCATAGGCAGGATGGCTTATATTGTATGTAAGTTAGATATGAAAATACATAAGAATTACGTGTTATCTATGTAAATCTTCCATTACAAAATTTATAATCACTCAAATTTCTGATTTGATAACATACAGGGGCACGACTGCTTTCCATAGCCCCTAATAAAATCTTAAGCCCGCCATAACTGATGGAGGACTCGAACCAGTCTAACCATGGTTCCGCATGTGTTTCTTTTTTTCTTTTTTCTTTTTCTTTTTTTATTTGTAAGAGCAGATTTCAATAGATTTAAAGAGAAAAAAAAGAGTAAGAATGGGACACACGAAAGAATACAATAAAATTAGATATCACATTAAACATGTCTTCACTAAAAAGAAACCAAGCAACCAAGACATTTGAATCAAACAAAATTTGTCCAATATACATTAGAGATGTTAGTATAAAGAGCTTTCCTGGCAATCACTTAAGAGAACTCTATTTTCACATTATATAAGAGCTAATCCTTGTAGAAATATTGAAGATGAAATAAACAATGCCCTCTAATATCTCTCTAATGGAAAAGCCATCAACCAGTGGACCATGAAATAGGCAAAACTCATATCCTAAACCAATCTTAGGGAGAAGGCATCTTAAGATTTATATGGCAATAAGTTGAGTTTTGTTATAATTGGCAGATGATTCCAAATTGAGCATATTTTAGTACTCTGCTAGGATCCAAAAAGGTTAGAACTGTTAAAAAAGTCTAAATATTTCATTTGCAGTAATATTAGAAACATTGCTACTAAGAAAATTAACGGATAGATTTATTATATTTTCATTTACTAATTTAATAAATAACTAAAACTATTTTTAAACAATGAAAAACCATAAAATTCCTCGACCCTTCATGTAAACAGGTAGCATAAAATTCACCCATAAAATGAATGAATAAAAATTATAATTTTATTAAATATATATTTTATTTAAGAAAACTAAATGACCCCTACGAATTTATTTAATTGCTTTGAAAGTGGAAAATATTTCTAAAAATTATAAAATTTATTCCCATTAATTCATAAAAAACATATCATAAAAGTGAAAATTTCAACTCTTCAAGAATAAAAATATTTTGTCTTCTTCTTTGAAAAGCAGCCAAATGCATCCAGCTGCCAAAAAGAGGAAAAAAATAAATAAATAAAATTTTACTTTTTCAAAGAGCCCTGTATTTATCACAACTGAGGAATATTGAGGAATACTTGAGACATAATGCATCAATAAAATAAAGGGAAGGACGATAGGAGAAGTAATAACCTCAATGAATTTAAGCGCGGTCCATGGGCGGCTTGCTCCTTGTCGGATTGGCCGGCTCGGCGGGCCCTAGGAGCCGCTATACTCTTTTCCGCCACCACGGCGGAGACGGCGACGGCGACGGCGACGGTGACGGTGTTTTTCTTCCGGGAGAACTTCACGCCCCTGAGCCTCTTTCGCTTTCCCCAACCTAGAAGCAACTTTGGCCTTTCAGGAGGAGATGGTACACGACCGGTATTCTTACCGCCCGCTCCGCCTCCCCCGCGCTTGTGGTAGTGGTACCGGTCCATCCGCTCTCGCATGTGTACTAGACACCTGTTGTAAGCAAGCGGCGTTGTTCGAGAAGAAGAGGATGAGAAAAACGGAAACGAAAAAAAAAAAAATTGTTTTTTAGAGGTCGAGCTGAACGTAAAATTTACAGCAGAGATGATCAAAGTAATAAAAGCAAAATTTGTAGTTGGAGATTGCACGATTCTTATGATCTGAAGATAATTATCATTTCGAAATGGAATGTGAGATCAAGATCCGGGCTTCTCATTTTCTAAATGGTAGAATAGGCAAGAGAGGGAGAAGACGAGCGGGAAAGATAACAACTCTGTTTCTTATGATTTGGGAAAACGAAGACTTATTGGAGATCGGCGAAGTTAAAAAATTTATGAAATGATATGAATGGACTGTGGATTTCAATCGTTGAACAAATTAAATAGTTCGCCGTGAACAAAAACAAGTACGTAAAAATAAATAAATTAACTCGATTCTGCCGATCCGATTAATTTGAGGAAGAACAAAGCAGACACTGAAGGAGGTGGAAGGAAATGAATGAGATTTGCCTTAAGCAGGAAAATATGCGAAAATATGGAAATCTAACTTATGCTAGATAACGAGGGAGAAAAAAACGGATTAATCGGAATCAATGGAACAATGAAATTTATCTTGATAAAATTTCAGTGCAATGGATGAAACAGAGGAGGAAGAAGAAACATTCCGTATTAGAGAAGTTTGAAAGCCCAGCAATCAGGTTTGGTTCTGATTCTAATAACTTCGATATTTACATCGATCGGTTCTTCTATTGCATGAAACTTCACAAAGATCCTCCAATCCCCCCTCAAATCCAATGACGGACTACGATTCCAGAACTTGAAACAGAAAACCTTGACAAAACAACGCAGAAAATCGAACAAATCGGCGAAGCAACAAATGGTGCCTTTTTATGTTGAAGTCTTCACTGATCCAAACTCACTCTCCACAAGTTTTAAGAGCTGAACAGCGAAAAGCATGAGATTTTTCGGGTGGAACTTAAGACCTCAGAAATTGAAACGATATGTTGAAAGCGAAAAAAAAAACTGAAAATCAGAAGACGTTGATCTGTTGGATTGGAGGAGAGTGTGGGAAAAAATGAAGTTCAAAACATTTACAGGACTTACTAAATCCTACTAAATTAACTCGAATCCGTTGCCATAAAGCCCCTTATGGATATTATGACTGCAACAATCAAGTTAAGCTTTTCAAAACGTTTTCGTTTTCTTCCACTAAAATTCTAAGCCTACAAACACATCCACAAAAAAAAAATACAGAAAAAGATTTCGATTGATTTCATCCTGTTTTTGAAAAATCTCAAACATCTGAAAACAAGACAAGATTTACAAACCGAAAAAAAGAAAAGAGAGGTAAAAAAAAAAAACAGTCCATTTCGATGAAACCGAAAAGTTTACATCAACGGAAGAATGCTAACCTCTAGTCCCAAAATCTGCGGCAGTTCAAATCGCCTAGGTTCAAATATTGTTAAATTTGGTGAAATCAGTGAGAAAAAAATGAAAGGTGGAGAGGACAATCTTTCGTCTCCGAAAAAACCCTTGGCTCTTCGAAGAATTTAAATCAACAAAGTATCATCTCTCCAATCTTCTTCCAGAAGTAGTAAAAAATCAATGGAAGCTTGATCATAGGGATGGCAAGATTCGCGCTCTCCGCTTCGCGCTCTCCGCTTCAAGCCCCCATCGGAAGTCATTTTTATACTACTCTTCTCTACCTATAGCCTGTAACCTCTCTCTCTGTCTCTCTCTCTCATAGCTTAGCGCTCGATAAAATCAACACTTTTAATGACTTCAAATTTTGTCCTCCGTTGATTAAATAATGAACGGCTTAAGTTGCTCTTAGGGATGCAGCCCTGCCGTAGTTTAACGGCCCGTACCGCCCACCTTTGTCCATGAACGCGGGCCTGTTGAGAACTTGATATGATACCATAGTTATATGATAATAAGAGGATTTGATCTTGTTCGCCCGTAATTGGTTTACACTCGTTTAACCTTTTTAGAATGTTTACTAAATTGATTTCTGTATTACAGAAATATCTCAGCATAAATTTTAGGAAATTTAACAAACTACAGTACAAAAATACACATAAATGAAGTCAGGAACCATGCCAATGGAAGGCGAAAACTTTCACTCTAGACTCGAAAGAATTTATCCTACGTGTAATGATAGCTCCCACACTCTAAGTAATTAAAAAAACCAAAAATTTAATGCTGAGATTTTAACGGCCCGTTCGACTAATCCGATTTTTGGAGTATCTCACATCTTGAAATACTGTTGTCGAGAACCATTTTGGCTTCCGTGAGACCGATTTAACGTGCTCTAATTGTCAATCTGCTAGGATTTTGTGGTTGTTCTAGCGTCGGAAGGTTAGTGTCGGAGCTGTAAGAGTTAGAAAGTTAGTGCGGATGCAGTATGAGAGTGGAGTTGGAGTACACCAAGAATATGCAGCTGGAAGAAGAGGGAGAAAATGGAGTTCGATGATCCGAAGAATATGCAATTGGAAGAGCTCATAAGGTCGGAGTTCGAGGATGCCAACAAAGGTGACCAGGAACAGCCGAAAAAGAAGTTGAAGAAAGAAAGGAAAAAAAAAGGATGTGAAGAGGTCGAATATAGAGGGGAATGAAGCAGAGAAGTTGTCCTGATATATGTGATCGTTCTATTCCAGTTAAATTTTTTAATTCAGTTTAGTTTGGCAGGTAGTTTATGTTCATAGTTGGGTTATTGTTGGCGTATTTTTAGGTTTTTTTACGAATTATTCATGGTTTATGACTGAGAGTTCATTGCTAGTTTATATTTTGGTTATATTTAGGTTATTTTTGGCAACAATTATTGGCAAAATGTTGGGTTATTTATGGGTTATTCTTGGGTTATTTATGAGTTAACGTAGCTGTGGGTTTTTGTTCTATTTATGAGTTAATCTGCAATTGTTCATGCTTGGTGGTTCATTTCTAGGTTATTCTCAGATTATATTGAGGTTATTTTTAGCAGTTATTAATGGTTAATTTTTTGATTATTTATGGGTTATTCTTGGGTTATTGATGGGTTAATGTAGCTATGGTTTTTTGTTCTATTTACGAGTTAATCTGGATTATTTTTGGTTCGTTGTTCTAGTACATACTTGGGTTATTCTTGGTTATGTTTGAGGGTTCATTGCTAAGTTTTTCTTTAGTTCTATGTAGGTTATTTTTGGCAGCTATTATTGGTTAATTATTCGGTTATTTATGGTTTAATTATGGGTTATTCATGGGCTACTATTCAGCTAATGTAGTTGTGGCTTTTTCTTCTTTTTACGAGTTAATTTGAATTATTCTTGAGCTTTTTGTGAGACATTATTGGGTTATTATTTGTTATGTTTGAGTTAATGTCGCATTAGAGCCTAATTTTGTGAGAATTATTATTGAGATAATATTTAGTTAGCCAGGGTTTATTGAGGAGTTTATTATTAATTTATTCTTGGATTATTGTGGGGTTATTTTGCTGTTTGTTTTGGCTTAGGGGTTTCATTGAAATTATTCTCTGACTAGTGTTGGGTTAATTGAAAGTTTGTGATTGTGCATATTTTAGGTTATTCGTAGGTTATTGTAAGCTTATCGGTGGGGATTTTACTTGGTTGTTGTAGTCTTATTATTGGTTTATTTCTGCGTTACTTTTGGTTTGTTCTGGGATTTAATCTATGGTTATTTGAGTTATGTTAGGGTTATTGAACAGTTATTGAGGAAGGTTATCTGAAGGAGTGTTTTGAAAATTTTTATGTTGTTAGTTTTAATAAATTCTTTCTTACTCATCTAGGTTGATGAACAAGAAGGAAATGAATTACAAATGACATCCTTCGACAGTTAAAGATGTGCTAGAGATGGTTCAGCCTAGTGTTTTTGAAGAGGTCTGGAGAAGACTGAGAGAATTGAATGTGCATCAATTTTTTGAACTCCCCACCATATCCTCAAGATCATATCCTAATTATGCACATTTTGATTCCAAAGTAAAATGTTCCAAACTTGAGTCATTCTCCTTTCACATCTCTTTATCCGATCTCGTTGAAAAGTCCAAACCCTTTGACATCTATGAAGACAATATCCTCTGATTTTTTATCGAGAGTTTTCTTAGGTGACATCGGTTATTTAGGATGTAATTAACTACAAGGGTTTGCCTTTATAGAAAGCTTTTCTAAACCCAGCTTAATATAAACCCTATTTAATTCTTCGTATTAAATAGGGGAATTTGTTGGTCAACATAAAATGGTTTCACAGACTTAATCAAATGTATTACAATCTTTAGTTTATTTAATCGAGCCTTCACCAGTAAGTAATGTGCATATCCCTAAGGATGGGTGCACTATTTGCGGTATTAGGCTCGTTTATTTAAATTACTGGGGATATGAGATCGGTTTGGTCTTGTATTTTTAAAAATTTAAAATACTATTTTTCTAAATTATATATGTATTAAATTAAAATGGGTGTGAGGATATTCATCCCAGCCGACAACTTAACAACTCCTCAACTTTTAGTGCCGACAACTTTTGGCGACTCCGCTTGGGAACTGCTTCTCTCTCCATACAAATCAGGGAATAATATCTTCATATATCAGTAATATGTTTATGTCCCTCATGAACGAAATTTTCCCTTCTTCCATTGGCACCTATTTCTTTCGTGGGTAAGTACGGTCAACTCTTTTGGACTTCAGGACCGTCTGTTCAGTCACCTTTGAACAATAAGGTTCAGGAGGCCATTAAGGACTTTTTAATCTTTGTGTGGGGTTGGACCTCCAATAGGTGTGTTGGTGGAATATCTCCGCCCGGGCATTGTGTGTTGTGAAGTCAGTCCCGCACTGGGTCCTAAACTTCACTTTCCCCTTTAAGCCTGGTTTGCTCTGTTGCAAATTAAATCAAACAGTGTTGTGTTGCGCTTGTTCTTTAACCTTTCTTATTTAATTTAGTAGGTCCTTCTATTTTCAAATTATTTTTACTAAATTTAAAGCCTTTGCAAACTAAAAATAATAAAACAAAATTTGCTCAGTCTATGGAGCGGCATCGAACTAGAAATACAAGGGATTGGCCAAATAATTAACCCCAGAGCTTTCTTCTTGAAGCTATTGCAATGGTGTCCTCAATGCTTACCTTTTCCTACAATTTGCCAACTAGCCGCGACGCTCGCAATGTCCCTCCTACCATCAAGTTTGGAGTCGGATTTGACAAACTTGAAGTAGTACTCGGAAAGGCCTTATTCGTCGTAATGAAAGTCACCGCTCTGGAGGTTCAGGCCCTCTACTGAATTTGACCTGACCTGTCCTAAGGATTTTCCTTCTTGCAAGAAGGTGAAAACTGCTACTCCTCCGACACTTGTCGAATCTGTTGTTCCCTTTTTCCGCTAAAGGAAAGGAGATTATGATCGTAGAAGATGAAACTGAGGAGTTCACTATCTCGCCATCAGTGTTTGAAATTGGATCAAGTTCAAAGTCTGTACCACTGAATCGATCACAGAGAAAGAATTGTAGTCAGAAAGCTTGGAAAGCAGTTAAGGCGCAAATCTCAGAAAGATTACCAGATGACGAGTTTCCTCAAAAGGAGGAACTGAGATTACAGGAGAACTCTCCACTTCTGCAAGGGAGTAGGTGATACACCTAAAATATATAGTGTTTTTAGACACATTTTTATACCTATTTTTGAGATATTACACTTTAATGGATGGTATTTTTTGTGTTTTTCTTGTAGATACAAGTAAAAATAGAAAAAATGCTTAAATGAGTGAAAAAGGATCAAATTTGGAACAAAAAGATGAAAAATTGTGCAAAAAAGTTTTGGTGCCTAAGCGTCAGATCCGACGCTTAAGCGTCCGTTAAATAGAGAAGGCCGCGTCAAAGTGCCAAGACTCCGCGCTTAAGCACCAATGGCAGTTATTAGATGAGTAAAATCGGTTTTCATGAATTTCAAAGAGGTTTTTGAGGCACCCATTGGCTTAATAGGTGGTTGTAACCACCATAGATGAAAATTATCATGAAAGGATGTGTCTCTTGGGCAAATACATCGAATCAAGCCACATTTTGAAGAGATCACAAGGTACCTCTTGGAAAACTATAAAAGAAAGAAGTGAGGACTTACAAAAGCGTCCTAAAAAGTTTCGAAAATTTGTGAGTTCTGAAAATATTGGTAAGTTTTGAAAGTTCTTTTATGGGAAGTTAGTTCAGAGAGATTTTCAGGAACCACTTTTTATTTACTTTATCCTTTTTATTATTTTATTTTGAGTGATTGTAAAAGAAAAAAGATTCAAAAGAACTTCAAGAGTTTGGTGCAGGACTTGAGAAAAGTTTTTATCTTTTTATTTTTAGACTACTTTTAGTTTTAATTGAGACTTGTTGTTGGTTTGACAATGATTTCTTCTTTTAAACTAAAGTGTGGTTTTGTTTTCTCCATGGATTCTGAGTAGTTTTCTTTATCTTTCTTCTTAAAATGATAAGTAATTAAGTTTTGGATGGAAGTTGTGGAA
>NW_018253288.1:189623-192700 GCF_001263595.1 Phalaenopsis equestris
AACTTTAAATTAGCCAATGTTCTTTATAACATCTCTAATAAGGGTAAAGAATATTATTGCTTCTATTTGACACAACACAATTTGCATACTTCCACAACATAATTCCTATACTTATTACTGACTCATGATAAGAAGAATGATATTGTTATATTAAATATTTTTCTTCTACAAAAACTTTAGTTATCTTTTTAGTTGTTACTGTTTTGTTAAAATATCAAAAATACAAAAAATAATTAAATTTTAAATTCCTGCAAAAATCATTTTTACTTTAAGTAATTATCTTTTAAAAAATAGAAAAACTTTCTAAAAAGTGCATATTGCATAATCTTCCTTGTGGGTTGGATATTCAAGTCTTAATAAAAAAGTCTTATATTACTTGATAACGATACGTATAATTGTGTAGTGTCCCAATATAAATATATATAAATTAAAAAGTTAAATTTTTATTTTTTTTCAGAATCAAGTTTTTGGTTTTGTTGCAAAATAAGGAAATATAAGTGAAAAATATCATCAGAACTATTGATATACTGTGCATAAGCATTAAGTATCCAGGGATCAAATTTTTGGCGCCGTTGGCGAGGAAGAAAACTAAGTAAATTTCTATTTTTAGAAAGTCTTATTTAAACTTTAAATATTGTAGGTTATTTTATATGTTTTGTTTATTTTATTTTTTTATGTTAGTGTATGCGTAGTTCAGGTTCTGAAGGACTAGTGCCCTACGATTCTGAATTAGAAAGAACTAATAGAAAAATCACAAAAAACCAAAAAAATTAAAACTCTTCAAAAAATAAAAAAAATTACAGAAATGACAAACCAAAATAATCAAAATGTTGAAATTCATCAAAAGTTTAGACCTTTAAGAGATTATGTCAACCCTACTGTAGATGAACTTCATTGTAGTATTCAAATACCTACTATAGTGGCTAATTCATTTGAGCTTAAACATGTTATTATCCAAATTATATCAAATAATCACTTCGGGGGATCACTAACTGAAGATCCAAATTTACATCTTACCAATTTTCTAGAATTGTGTGCTACATTTAAATACGATGGTGTTTTAGATGATGCCGTAAGACTTAGGTTATTTCCTTTCTCACTGAGGGATAAAGCTAAGATGTGGTTGAATTCGTTAGCACCTAGATCTATCAGAACTTGGGATGATTTAGCACAAAAATTCCTTACTAAATATTTTCCAACATCAAAAACTGCGAAGCTTAGAAATGATATTACTTCTTTTAATCAGTTTGAAGGGGAATCTATTTATGAAGCATGAGAACGATTTAAGGAACTCTTAAGAAAGTGTCCGCAACATGTTATACCAGATTGGTAAATAATTCAAACCTTTTATAATAGATCAATTAGTTCTCTTAGATCTATTATCAATGACGTTGTTGGTGGTTCATTGATGTCAAAACCAATTCATGACACTTATGCTTTAATTGAAGAGATGACTACCAATAATTTTCAATGGCCTTCTGAGAGGGTGAACCCAAAGAACAACATTAACTCGAATAACAATTCGGGTGGTAATAATCAGCAATGAGGGAAAAACCAAGTAAACTCATTGGGAAACTGGAATAACCAAGGGAATAATAATTATAGATCTACTTATCCTCCAAGAATCAACAGTAACACACAATTTATAGATAAGAAGTTATCTATAGAAGAAGAATTGTTACAAATGGGTAATCAATTACAAAGTCAAGGAGCTACAATTAGAAATATTGAGAATCAACTTGGGCAAATTGCAAGATCATTAAGTAATATATCCCAAGGAGCACTTCCTAGTAATATTGAATCAAATCCAAAAGACCAGAATAAAGAGCAAGTTAAAGCCGTACAACTTAGAAGTGGAAGAGAGTTGGAAGGTAGGGTTCAAAAAGAGATTGAAGTAGAGAGAGAATAAATTAAAGAATCAACGCTCCAAAAGATAAAGATTCTGAAAGACCTATTTCTTTGCCGAAAATTGATTTAAAAAAACTACTACCTTAATTTCCTCAGAGACTTTCACAACAGAAGTTGGATAAGCAATTTTAAAAATTTTTGGAAATATGTAAGAAACTTATAATCAATATTCCATTTGTTGAAGCCTTCGAACAAATGCCAAGCTATGTAAAGTTTATGAATGATATTCTCAACAGAAAAAGGAAGTTTGAAGATAATGAGACTGTTGCACTTAGTGAGGAGTCCAGTGCTATAATTCAGAAGTAGCTTCCTGAAAAGCTTAAAGAGCCTAGTAGCTTTACAATTCTATGTACAATATAGGAGACAAATTTAATGGGAAAGCTTTATGTGATTTAGGTGCAAACATTAACTTTTTGCCATTATCAATATTTAAAAGATTGGGATTAAGAGAAACAACCCCTACTACTGTAACTCTGCAATTAGCAAATCGTTCAATAACCTATCCTAAAGGAGTTATAGAATATGTCTTAGTGAAAGTGGATTAATTTATCTTTTTTGTTGATTTCGTTGTGCTAGATATGGAGGAAGATAAGGAGATACATATCATTTCCTAGCCATAGGATGAGCAATGATAGATGAGCAGAAAGGGGAATTAACAAAGCGCGTCAATGATCAAACTATTACTTTTAACATTTTAAAATCAATGAAATACCCTGTGAAAGGTAAAGAAGTTGAATGCTATACAACAAAATTAAAATATGTTGAGATTTTTGTACCTCTTTTATACTATTTTTAATGATATTGCACTTTAAAGAAAGGTATTTTTGATTTTTTATTGCAGGAAAGATGAATTAAGGTCAATGGAGCAAAAAGATGCAAAAAAGAGCAAATTTGGAGCACAAAGGACCAAAATGTAGAGAATTGCACTAGGGCGCCGACGGCGCCATCGACGCCGCCGACGACGAGCCTTTCTCGCATTTTCCTGAGGCTATAGGACAAAATCTTCAGAAGGCCGCCGACAGCACTATCGAGGCCGCCGACGGTGGGATTGACGGTTATGTGTACTTGTACAATGGATAAGGCCTGATTTTGGAGGGGTGCCTAAGCAACTCTTTGGAAAACTTATCCACATCTTTAAAGAGAAGATTTTGGCCGAAAATAGAGGAGTC
>NW_018253288.1:193007-195044 GCF_001263595.1 Phalaenopsis equestris
TCTGAGTAGTTTTCTCTGTCTTTCTCCTTGTCTCGAGATTTGTGAAATGGTGATTTGAATTGGTGAAGCCATGAAAATGTTTAAGAAATTCTGATGGTTTTTTAACTTCGATCTTAATTTACTTTCAATCTGGCCAATTGATTTATTAAAATATGTTGAGTTTGCAACTAAAGTGAAGATTACATCCAAGATTCAGGAAGGTCAACGCCCTTGGAAGCTGGGTACAAATAAATAGGGAAATATTATTATTGGGCGTAGAATTGGAGATTTTAGAGTGACAGACTAAAATCCCCAATTCGGTCTTACCGTTTGGGTGCTGATGTGTAGATGTTAGCCCTCAGCTGAGGGGAATGTGGGAGCTTTGAACTGAGAGCCGGTATCCTCCCAGCCTAGCCGCAGAATCAGTAACCAAGCATAGGAATAGTCAATGTTCTTTATGCCTGGACCAAAGGGTAAAGAATAGGTATGCTCCTACTTGGCACAATATAAATTGAACTAATTCATTTTATCCATTCACTGTACTTTCTTGACAAGGAGAAGGATGCTTCCTTATATATTGCATATCACAAATTAAACCCTACTTTCTATCATTAGTTATTTATTTGTTATCCAAATTATCTACTTATTTCAATTGCCTATTACTGATAGATAAACAAATTGAACGCTGTCATTGTAGTTGAAGTATTACTTTTTATTAAGCCTTAGTCTGTATTATTCTATTTCTCCCCATGGGATCGATAACTAGGACTCTATTAGAGCCCTATATTACTTGAGCGATACGTATACTTGCGTTGACAAATTCGGCTTTGACATTATTGAATATTATATATATACAGCTTTATTAAATTAAACACATATATATAAAGTCATAGTCAAGATTTTGACACCGTTGCTGGAATTTAAATCTTCTAGTAGCGTCATCAAATTCTTGTAATTGTCGATTTACAAAAAGAAAAATGTAGGTCACTATAGAATGGATGTTATAAGATATATGAGTGAATGTCATTTCAATATTACTTATGAAGAAAAATCTGAAGAAAAAGATTTGAAACACGAGCAAGAAGAGGAATTAGATCAATGTGTAACCCTTTCTAAGGAAGATTCAAGTTATGTTCAAGAAAGTTTTGAAATTTTGGACACGATAGACAAAGGCAAATCATTTTGTCCATCTATTGAAAAACCTCCAGAACTTGAGTTGAATTTACTTCATGAACATTTAAAATATACCTTTTTAGGAGATTCATTTACTTTACCTGTTATAATTTCCTCAAAGTTAACAAAGGAAGAAGAAGAAAAGCTAATGAAAATTTTGAAAAATTTTAAGAAAGCCTTCGCATGGACAATTGCTGATATTAAAGGAATCAGTCCGTCAGTTTGTATGCATAGAATTAATCTGGAAGAAAACTGCAAACCCAGAGCTGATCCACAATGGAGATTAAATCCTGTTATGAAAGAGATTGTTAAGGAAGAAATTTTAAAGTTGTTAGATGTTGTAATTATCTACCCTATTTCAGATAGTGCATGGGTTAGTCCAATTCACTGTGTTATTAAGAAAGGAGGAGTAACTGTAACTGTGAATGAGCATAATGAGTTAATACCCACTAGACAAGTTACAAGGTGGCGAATATGTATTGATTATAGAAAATTAAATATTGCCACTAAGAAATATCATTTTCCACTACCCTTTCTAGATTAAATGCTTGATAGACTAGTTGGGCTTAAATACTTTTATTTTCTGGATGGATATACTGGTTATCACCAAATTCAAATATCTCCTGAGGATCAAGAGAAAATAACATTTACCAGTCCTTATGGTACTTTTGTATTTACCAGTCCTTATGGTACTTTTGCTTTTAGAAGAATACCCTTTGGTTTATGTAATACCTCTACTACATTTCAAAGATGTATGATGGCAAATTTTTGTGATTTAATTGAAAATGGGATTGAAGTCTTTATGGATGACTTTTTCAGTGTTTGGAACTTCCAGTGTCTCATGTTTAGAACATTTATCTAAAGTTCTTAAGCGCTGTGAAGAAA
>NW_018253288.1:195071-205497 GCF_001263595.1 Phalaenopsis equestris
GTGAAGAAAGCACTGTGAAGAAACAAATTTAGTCCTTAACTGAAAAAAATGCCAATTTATGGTAGCAGGAGGAGTTTTATCAGGTCATCAAAGATATAAAAATGGTATGGAAGTAAATCCTGCTAAAATTCAAGTGATCGCTAATTTACCTTATCCAACAAATATACGGGAAATTAGGAGTTTTTTAGGAAATGTTAGATTCTACAGACGATATATTAAGGACTTTTCTAAGATTGCTAAGCCTTTATGCCATTTAATGGAGAAAGATGCAATTTTCAATTTTGATGTGGAATGCCTAAAAGCTTTTAAATTATTATAAGAAAAATTAATCACTGCACCAATTATAGTTTCATCAAATTGGGAAAAACCTTTTGAACTTATGTGTGATGCAAGTGATTATGCTATTGGAACTGTTTCAGGACAAAATATGATAAAACAAAGTAATTTACTATGCTAGTAAAACTTTTAATGAAGCTCATATTAATTATACAACAACTGAAAAAGAGTTATTAGAAATAATATATGCTTTTGATAAATTTACATCATATTTAATTGGAAATCGATGTGTAGTGAATACAGGTCATTCTGCTATTAAGTACTTATTGAAAAAGAAGGATGCAAAACCTAGATTGATGCGATGGGTTCTTCTTTTGCAAGAATTTGTTTTTAAAAAAGTAGATCGGAAGGGAACTGAAAATCAAATTACTGATTATTTGTCCAGACTTGAGTTAGAGGAACCACTCAATTATAAAAAAGAAATTAATAAACATTTTTAAATTGTTTTGAAAAATAAATTAATGAACATTTTCCCGATGCAAAATTGTTCATTATAAATGAATGGTGTGTTCTGTGGTATGCAGACATTGTGAACTATATTGTTAGTAATATTAACACCTATGGAATGACATACCAACAAGTAAGAAATTTATTTCTGAAGCTAAGACTTATTTTTGGGATGACCCATATTTATATAAACAAGGAAAGGATCTGATCATTCAACGATGTGTACCATTAGGAGAAACTTATGAAATTATCCAAAAATATCATAATTTTGATTTTAGAGGACATTTTGGTGTTGATAAAATAACATACAAAATTCTACAATCTAAATTTTATTGGCCTACAATTTTTAGAGATGTTAATGCTTATATTAAAACTTGTGATAGATGTCAAAGAGTAGGTAATATTTCTAGAAGAAATGAGATGCCTTTCAATTATATGGTAAAAGTTGAAATATTTGATGTTTGGGGATTAGATTTCATGGGGTCATTTATACCATCTTTTGTAAATTTATATATTCTTTTAGCAGTGGAATATGTATCCAAATGGATAGAAGCTGTTGCTTTACCTTGATGTGATGGTCAAAGTGTTGCAAAATTTTTAGAAATGAACATATTTTATAGATTTGGGATGCCAAGAGTTATCATTACTGATGGGGGAAGTCATTTTAGAAATGTTATTATGGATAAGTTATTAAAGAAATATCATATAAATTATAGGATTGCTAATGCTTACATCAACAGACAAGTGGTTTGACTGAATTATCCAGTCGGGAAATTAAAAGAATTATGAAAAATTTGTGAAACCAATAAAAATGGATTGGTAAGTCAAACTTGACTATGCTTTGTGGGCTTATAGGTTGCATACAGAACTCCTATAAGAATGTCCCCATATAGGCTAATATTTGGGAAAGTTTGTCACTTACCAGTTGAACTTGAGCATAAAGCATATTGGGCTATTAAAGAGTTCAATTATTATTTAAAATATGCTGGTAAGAAAAGATTGTTATAATTAAATGAGCTTAAAGAGATAAGGAATGAATCTTATGAGAATGCAAAGATTTATAAAGAAAAGATGAAAATGTGGCATGATCGAAAGATTCTTACAAAAAATTTTCAGCCAGGGCAACAAGTTTTGCTATATAATGCAAGGTTAAGATTTTTTCCAGGAAAATTAAGTCCATGTGGATGGGCCCATTTGTTGTGATAAAAGTTTATCCTTAAGGAGTTGTGGATATTAAAGACCCTAATTTTGAGAAAATTTTTAAGGCAAACTTAAGTCCAGTTAGAAGATGTGTATAGCTGTCAGTACAAATCGTTTCTGCAACTAATGAGGTCTTGAATGAGGTTATTTCTTTTCTAACTAATAGAGGAGGAACCTGGAAGGTGAAGAATGGAGTTAAGATAAACTTTCCTCTTTTTAAATTAAATGTAGTATCTAAGGACTAACACTACTTTATTTCTGGAAGAATGATACCAACAAACCATCATAGTGAGGTAACAAAGGATAGAGCCATCTTGAACTTTTGTATCCAACAGGTGGTGAGAATAAATGCAGGCTCTATTATTTAGAAGAAAACTCGATCTATTGCTTTGAGAGAGACCACTAGTGGTTTAGCTCACCCTGCACTGATGTTCACATTATGTGAACAGGCGAGAGTTGATTATAGAGCAGATGAGGAGAGGATTGAACCTTTAAGACCTATTGGGCCTGATAATATAAAGACTTATGAATCTCATGTTGGATGGAGATCTGGAAGTAGGACCAGGTATTTCCTTCTACTTCAAGTACTTCTAGCACCCGTACTATTCAAGAACTTATGGAGCAGATGATGATCCAACAGGGAGATATCTTGAGAATGGATCATAGAATGGAAAATATGGAGAGGAGAAATGCTCGCATTGATGATTTGATACGACAAAAAATCAAATATGATGCTGCTTATGATGATGCAATGGTCAAATATATGAAGGTTGATCACTCAATTCAGTATCCTACTCACCCTATTTTTACTCCATATCAGTAGCAGAAGTTGGACGTGGAAGAAGAAACGTGGAAGAAGAAGAAGAAGAACGTGGAAGAAGAAGAAGAAGAAGACAATGATTCGTGATATGTGTGTTAGATTTTTTTTTTATTTTTATGTTTAATTGTAATTTATTGTTAAGACTGTTTTTTTGTAGACTGTGGTACTCTATTTTGTTGTATGCTGTGTTGTGAACTTTTAGATTTGTAAAACTACTGGAAGTTATTAGACAAATTAAATTGGCAGGATGATATGTCATGATTTAAGGCAAAGCTGGCATATGAGATTCACAAATTTACACTAATTGAACAATAAATTGATGTATGTGAATGTAAATTTGTGTAATACTATATGAATTTGTGTTATTTGATGATGAATTTGTTTACCTTGCAAGAAAATGTAAGTATGAATGCTTTACTGATTGAATTTATGATAAACATGAGTAGAAACAATAATTTCTCTTTAATAACCATCACATTATATTATAATAATATAGAGATAACCTAGAAATAACTCAGAGATAAATCATAAAAAGGCCGCCTTCGGAAAGATGGAGAATGGACAAGAAATAAGCTGAAAATAACTCATTATTAATCTGGAGTACGAGGGTGAATCAATTTTATTTCCAAGGTAGTATGGAGAGCAATGAAAAATTAAAAAAAGAGGTACAATAAACTTAAAATTAAATTAAAATAAGATAGACATAACCTTGCAATAACCCAAAAATAACTTCTAAAAAGGCCATGTTTCTATACGAGTATTGCGGGAATATCATGATTAATGTAGGGGCTACTTTGAGAGTACTGCAAAAGCTTAAACAGGTGCTACTGCGGGTGTAGTATGGGATTTTATTAAGAGTTTATTTGGAATACTACGGGATTAACTCTCAGTAATTAGGGAAATTTAATGAGAGTACTATCAGGGCACTACAGAGGTTTTGAGGGAGTTTACTACGTGGGTACTGCGACGAAGTACTGTCGGAGTATTGTTAAAGTACTACTACTGAGAAGCGGCACCTGAGGTACCAGATTTGGTGCCATAAGTGCCAGAGATGATATTTGATGGATTAAGGTAGTTTTGGATAAATTTTGAGTGGATATGGAAGGCTCCAAATGTTTCCAACGCCCCATGTTGTGATTCAATGCATCTAGACACTTTAGAAGGCTCTTTAATGAGGAAATATGTCTCTTGAATGAATGGACATGTCTTTTAGGATTCAAAAGGTGTAACTTTTGGAGAGAATTTGGGAGGGAATTTTGGGAGGGAATTTTGAAATCTTGGGAATTTTGAAATCTTTTTGAAAGGAGGTAGCCCCTAATTAAAAAGGAGAGGAGTATAGGGCATTAGAGTGGCGCTAGAGTAAAAGGAAGGCTTTGGAGAAGAGAAGATTCTCTTTTAGTGTTGTAAAAGGAGAGGAAAGGTGAGAGATTTCTTCTTCATTACATTTCTAGGAGAGAATTGAGTGTGATTGTAAAGAGAAAGTGCTTAAATGGAACTTCTAGGTATTTGCTTGAGAAGGAGTGTGAGATAAGTTGTGTTCTTTTTTGACTTTTTTTTCGTAAACTTATTTTTATAGGAAATCCGTGTTTTGTTGTATCCTTCTCTTGAATTCTGAGTAGTCTTCTTTATCCTTCTCCCTACAATGAGATTTGGTTTTATAAAGAATTGATTTTGTTTTATATGGTTATAATGTCAATAATTTGTGATGAATCAAACTTTGATCTTCATTTACTTTTCAATTTGGCCAATTGAAAGGTTAAAATTTGTCGAGAAACATAATATCTGAAAGAGTTATTAATACACCTAAAATATATAGTATTTTTAGACACATTTTTATATCTATTTTTGAGATATTGCGCTTTAATGGAAGGTATTTTTGTGTTTTTCTTGTAAATACAGGTAGAAAGGGTGAAAAATGCTTAAATTAGTGAAAAACGATCAAATTTGGAGCAAAAAGGTGAAACATGTGCAAAAGAGTTTTGGCGCCTAAGCGCAGATCTAGCCTAAATAGAGAAGGTCGCACCTAAGCGCCGGTTAAACATAGAAGGCCACGCCTAAGCGCCAGAGGCCCCACGCTTAAGCATCAGTGGCAGTTATTGGACGAGTAAATTTGGTTTCTACAAATTTTGAAGATGTTTTTGAGGCACCCATTGGCTTAATAGGGGTTATAACCACCATGGATGAAAATTATCATGAAAGGATGCATCTCTTGGGGAAATACATTGAATCTAGACATATTTTGAAGAGAAACCAAGACACCTTTTGAAAAATTATAAAAGAAAGAAGAGAGAACTTAGAAAAGAGTCCTGAAAGTATTGGAAAGTTTTGAAAGTTCTCATTTAGGGAGTTAGTTCCGAGAGATTTTCAGGCACCACTGTTACTTTTATTTTAGCCTTTTTGTTATTTTATTTTAAGTGATTGTAAAGAGAAGAGAATTAAAGGAACTTCAAGAGTTCAGTGGAGAACTTGAGATAAGTTTTTATCGTTTTTTTTAAGACTACTTTCGATTTTAATTGAGACTTGTTGTTGGTTTGACAATGATTTCTTCTTTTAAACTATAGTGTGGTTTTTTTTTCTCAATGGATTCTGAGTAGTTTTCTTTATCTTTCTTCTTAAAATGATAAGTAATTAAGTTGTGGACGGAAGTTGTGGAAAGTATTGATCTTCAATGATGGAAGAAGTTGTGCTGATTTAAATCCATGCACTTCATTTACTTCTTGATTTGGCCAATCCATATGTTAAAATTTGTTGTGAGAACATGTAAGAATCGGGCTGGTATTGTCTCAGTCAACAATTGAAAAGACTCACATGAGGTTGTATGAATGAGAATGTAGTTCCAAATAAATAAAGAAATATTCTTTGAAGGGTGTAGAGTTAGAGGACCTTTGTGGTGACAAATTAAAATCCCCAATTTTAGGTTCTGATACGAGATGTTAGCCCCTAGGTGGAGGGAATCGAGGGAACTCTAATGTGAGAGCTAGTATCTCCCCTGCCTAGTCGATATTCGGAACTATTCAAACTTTAAATTAGCTAATATTCTTTATAGCATCTCCAGTAAGGGTAAAGAATATTATTACTCATATTTACAACACAATTTGCAAGCACAACACAATTTGCATACTTCCACAAGAAAATTCCTATACTTATTAAAGATTCATAACATGAACACAGATATTTTCATATTTAGTGCTCTTCTACTACAAAAACTCTGGTTATCCTTTTAAATTGTTATTGTTCTATCAAAATATTGAAAATACCAAAAATATTTAAATTTTCATTAATGCAAAAATCATCTTTAGTTTAGATAATTATCTTTTTATTAAAAATTATCTTTTTTTTAGATAATTATCTTTTTATAAAAAATAGAAAGTTTGGTTTTCAATAGTGCATGTTAAGTATTCTCCCTATGGGTTCGATATTCAGGTCTTAATCAAAAAGTCCTGTATTACTTGATAATGATACGTATACTTGGGTAGTATCCTAATACATATAAATTAAAAGTTAAATTCTTATTTTTCTTCGGGATCAAGATTTTGGTTTTATTGCAAAGTAAGGAAATATAAGTGAAATATAATCTAAATTATTGTTATACTGTGCATATTAGCAGTATCCAGGGATCAAGTTTTTTGTGTCGTTGCCGGGAAGAAATTGATTTTAAAAGCAAATTTCTATTTTTAGAAAGTCTTATTTAAAATTTAAGTTATCTTCTCTTATCTTTTTTTGTTTTGTTTTATTATATGTTAGTGTATGCGTAGTTCAGGTTCTGAAGGACTAGTGCCCTACGATTCTAAATTAAAAAGAATTTTTAGAAAACTCAGAAAAACTAAAAAAATTATAAATTTTGAAAGTCCAAAAAAAATACATAAATGGCTGACCAAAATAATCAAAATGCTAAAATTCATTAAGATTTTAGACCTCTAAGAGATTATGCCAACCCTACTGTAGATGAACTTCATTGTAGTATTCAAAAACCTACTGCAGTGGCTAATTCATTTGAGCTTAAACTTGTTATTATCCAAATGGTATCAAATAATCAATTTAAGGAATCACCAACTGAAGATCCAAATTTACATCTTGTCAATTGCCTAGAATTATGTGCTACATTTAAATACGATGGTGTATCAGATGATGCCATAAGACTTAGGTTATTTCCTTTCTCACTGAGGGATAAAGTTAAAAAGTGGTTGAATTTGTTAGCACCTAGATCTATCAAAACCTGGGGTGATTTAGAACAAAAAATCCTTGCTAAATATTTTCCAACATAAAAAACTGCAAAGCTTAGAAATGATATTACATCTTTTAATCAGTTTGAAGGGGAATCTATTTATGAAGCATGAGAAAGATTTAATGAAATCTTAAGAAAGTGTACAGACCATGCTATACCAGATTGGTTAATAATTCAAACTTTTTTTATAATGGATTAGTTGGATCTCATAGATCAATTATCGATGCCACTGCTGGTGGTTCATTGATGACGCTTATGCTTTAATTAAAGAAATGGCTACCAATAATTTTCAATGGCCTTCTGAGAGGGTAAATCCTAAGAAAGTAGCCAATATTCATAAAACTGATGCATTTACCATGTTAGCAAATCAAGTTGATACAATTTCAAGGAAGTTAGACCGTTTAGAATGAATTTTTCTCAACTAATTTCCATGATTAAGGAGAATTCATTAGGCCAAATGGTGGATTCTCAAGCATCATTACAAACCTTGAATGCCATAAATAATAATTAGAATAACCCATATTCAAATTATTATGACTCAAGTTGGATGAACCATCCCAACTTTAACTGGAATTACAATTCGGGTGGTAATAATCAACAATGGGGGAACAACCAAGGAAACCCATTAGAAAACTGGAATAACCAAGGGAATAATAATTATAGATCCATATATCCTCCAAGTTTCAACAGTAATACACAGTTTAAGGAGAAGAAGCTGTCTATAGAAGAAGTGGTGTTACAAATGGGAAATCAACTACAAAGTCAAGGAGCTATAATTAGAAATATTGAGAATCAACTTGGGCAAATAACAAATTCATTAAGTTATAGATCCCAAAGAACACTTACTAGTAATA
Source organism: Phalaenopsis equestris (assembly GCF_001263595.1). Lineage (NCBI taxonomy): Eukaryota > Viridiplantae > Streptophyta > Magnoliopsida > Asparagales > Orchidaceae > Phalaenopsis > Phalaenopsis equestris. Next base: position 202,954 of record NW_018253288.1, read on the forward strand.
CTGAATCAAATCCAAAAGACCAGAATAAAGAACAAGTAAAAGCCATTCAACTTAGAAGCAGAAGAGAGTTGGAAGGTCGGGTTAAAAAAGAAATGGAAATAGAGCGAGAAGAAATTGAAGAATCAAAAGAGGCCGCTCCAAAAGATTCTCAGAGACCTATTTCTCCACTAAAAATTGATTTGAAAAAACCACCACCCCCATTTCCTTAGAGACTTTGTTAGCAGAAGTTGGATAGAAAATTTTCAAAATTTATGGAAATATTTAAGAAGCTTACAATTAATATTCCATTTGCTGAAGCCTTAGAACAAATGCCAAGATATATAAACTTTATAAAGGATATTCTCAACAGGAAAATGAAGTTTTAAGATAATGAGACTGTTGTACTTAGTGAGGAGTGCAGTGCGATAATTCAGAAGAAGCTTCCTGAAAAGCATAAAGATCCTGATAGCTTTACAATTTCATGTGCAATAGGGGACAAATTTTATGGGAAAGCTTTATGTGATTTAGGTGCAAGCATTAACCTTATGTCATTATCAATATCTAAAGAAGAAAGGGGAATTAACAACGCGCGTCAATGATCAAACTGTTAATTTTAACATTTTAATATAAATGAAATACCCTGCAAAAGATAAAGATAATGAATGCTATAGGATGGATATTATAAGATATCTAAGTGAATGTCATTTTAGAACTACTTATGAAGAAAAATTTGAAGAAAAAGATTTGGAACACAAGAAATAAGAGGAATTAAATCAATGTGAAGATATTTTTAAGGAAAATTCAAACTATGTTCGAGAAAGTTTTGAAGTTTTGGACACGATAGACAAAGATAAATCATTTTGTCCATCTATTGAAAAACCTCCAGAACTAGAGTTGAAGTTACTTCCTGATCATTTAAAATATGCCTTTTTAGGAGATTCCTCTAGTTTACCAGTTATAATTTCCTCAAAATTAATGATGGAAGAAGAAGAAAGGTTGATGAAAATTCTGAAAAATTTTAAGAAAGCTTTTGGATGGACAATTGGTGATATTAAAGGAATCAATCCTTCAATTTGTATTCATAGAATTCATATGGAAGACAACTGTAAACCCATGGCTGATCCGCAAAGGAGATTGAATCCTGTTATGAAAGAAGTTGTAAAGAAAGAAATTTTAAAGTGGTTAGATACTGGAATTATCTATCCTATTTCATATAGTGCATGGGTTATTTTTGGCATTCCAATTTATTGTGTTCCTAATAAAGGAGGAGTAACTATAATTGTAAGTGAACATAATGAGTTAATACCTACTAGACAAGTTACAGGGTGGCGAATATGCATTGATTAAAGAAAATTAAATCTTGCCACTAAGAAAAATCATTTTCCATTACCCATTACCCTTTCTAGGCTGGTAAGACTAGCTGGGCATAAATACATTTGTTTTCTAGATGGATATACTGGTTATCACTAAATTAAAATATCTTGAGGATCAAAATCAAATATCTCCTATTCAAATATCTCCTAAGGATGAAGAGAAAATAATGTCTACCGGTCCTTATGTTACTTTTGCTTTTAGAAGAATGCCCTTTGGTTTATGTAATGCCCCTGCTACATTTCAAAGATTTATGATGGCAATTTTTTGTGATTTAATTTTTTTGTGATTTAATTGAAAAAGGGATTGAAGTATTCATGGATAACTTTTCAGTGTTTGGAACTTCATTTGACTCATGTTTAGAATATTTATCCAAAGTTCTTAAGCACTGTGAAGAAACAAATTTAGTCCTTAACTAGGAAAAATATCAATTTATGGTAGCAGGAGGAATTATATTAGGACATCAAATATTAGAAAAGGGTATGGATGTAGATCCTACTAAAATTTAATTGATCGCTAATTTACCTTATCCAACAAATGTATGGGAAATTAGGAGTTTTTTAGGACATGCTGGATTCTACAGACGATTTATTAAAGACTTTTCAAAGATTGCTAAGCCTTTATGCCATTTTTTGGAGAAAGATGCAGTTTTTAATTTTTATTAGGAATGCCTAAATGTTTTTAAGTTATTAAAAGAAAAACTAATCACTGCAATAATTATAATTTCACCAAACTGGGAAAAACCTTTTGAATTAATGTGTGATGCTACTAATTATGCTATTGAAACTGTTTTAGGACAAAGATATGATAAAATTTTCAAAGTTATTTACTATGCCGGTAAAACTCTTAATGAAACTCAAATTAATTATACAACAACAGAAAAAGAGTTATTAGCAATATTATATGCTTTTAATAAATTTAGATCATATTTAATTGAAACTGATTGTGTAGTGCATACAGATCATTCTGCTATAAAGTATGTAATGAAAAAGAAGGATGCTAAACCTAAACTTATAAGATGGATTCTTCTTTTGCAAAAAATTGATTTTATAATACTAGATTGAAAGGGGATTGAAAACCAAATTGCTGATCATTTGTCCAGGCTTGAATTAGAAAAACCACTCTATTTTGAAAATGAAATTAATAAACATTTTCCACATGAAAAATTGTTCACTATTAATGAGTGGTGTGTTC
>NW_018253288.1:206150-210975 GCF_001263595.1 Phalaenopsis equestris
CAAGTGGTTTGGTTGAATTATCCAATCGGGAAATTAAATGAATTATGGAAAAATCTATGAATCTAACAAAAATGGAATGGTCAGTCAAACTTGACAATGCTTTGTGGGCTTATAGGACTGCATATAGAACTATTGGAATGTTCCCATATATGCTAATATTTAGAAAAGCTTGTCACTTACCAGTTAAACTTGAGCATAAGACATATTGGGCGATTAAAGAGTTCAATTATAATTTGAAAGATGCTGGTGAGAAAAGATTATTACAATTAAATGAGCTTGAAGAGATAAGGAATGAATCTTATGAAAGTGCCAAAATTTATAAAGAAAAGATGAGATGTGGCATGATCAAAGAATTCTTATTAAAAATTTTTCAGCCAGGGCAACAAGTTTTGCTATATAATTCAAAGTTAAGATTATTTCCAGGCAAACTTAAGTCCATATGGATGGGCCCATTTATTGTGATTAAAGTTTATCCTTATGAAGCTGTGGATATAAGTCTGAGAAAATATTTAAAGTTAATGGACATAGGCTGAAACCTTATTTTATAGGAGATCAGCATAAGTTTAATGATGAATGATGTTGGGTCAACTAGAGTAAGCACTGGTTATGTCAGGTTGATCTCCAATACCTGAATCTCTAATACCTGAATCTTCAAGCGCTTTCTGGGAGGCAACCCATAGTTATCAGCGTATTTTTATTTTGATTGTTGTTTTATGTGTGATTAAGAAAATTTGGGGTAATATTTTTGAGACTATTATGTCTTAATATTGATTTTAAAACTTTATTTAGTGATCTAGAAATGTTAAAATGAGAATTTGTTAAAATGAGAAATGTTAAAATGAGAATTTGGATGTTAAGTTGACTAGTGCAAAAATGTGCACTGGCACTTAAGTGACAAATCTAGCGCTTAAGCACAATAATTTAAAAACATGTGTGAAATTAATATTCTAGAAGGGAAAATTGCCTTGAAGTTTGCAAAAATGTGCCAAGGCAGTTTCTAAACGTGTTTAGGAGTTATTGGAAGGATTTAGGAGTTAGTGTTTAGGAGTTATTGGAAGGATTTAGGCCTATAAATAGAAGGGCTTAGTGAAGGAATTTCACCTAGATCACTTCTAGCCCTAAATTCTAAGAGAGATATAGATTTTAAGATGATGTCTTCATGGGAGATGGATTTGAAGAAGAAGGAGGATACCATGAGGAAGAATTCATTAGTCAAAGTGCACAAGAGATGTATAACGGTTTCTTAGCCATTAGTATTGAAGGGATATAAGAGAAGATCAACAAAATTGAAAATACCATGTCTGTACTGGAGATTAAGCTATTAAAGATTCATGCACATCTTGAGCATATTGGATGACAATTGAAAATGCAATTAAGCCACACTAGTTATATAGAGGAAGCAGATAAGGAGATGTTTCTTAAGCAAAAGTGGATTGAAGAAGATTGCATCAGAGCACGTCACCACCATCCGTTTTATCAACTTTATATTCCAGTTGCCCTAGGAGAGACTAATAAAAAACCTGAATTTGTTCCTTCTAATGAAGAATGGAATTAAGTTCTATGTTTGAAGTTATGTTTTTGTTTGTTTTAAGTCGTTGTCTATAAGTGTTTTAGTGTTTAAGACTTGCTGTTAGTGTCTGTGTTACTTAGGTGTTTAATTGTGAAAGATTGTTAAGTGTTTGTATTTAGGAAAATTTTCTCATTTAAGGCTATTTGGAATGAGAACTAAGTTTTTAAATGTATTTGTACTCATTTGTGAATTAATGTAAGTTTATTTGTTTGAAATTTTGTGTTATTTTAGCCTCGAATTGAAATAGATATTAAGGAGAATTTTATGATAAAGGAGAGTTAAAGGAAGTTGAAAATAGTCATTTAAGTGCCATGTGACCATTTATGGGTGGTTTACTTAGGCAAAGTGCATTTTACTTTAATTTGAGATTTTTGAAAATTGTGCACTGGCGCCTAAGCACCACATCTCGCGCTTAAGCGTGAGCAAACCCCAGAGGCTGGCGCCTAAGAGCCACTTAGCAGTGCTTAAGTGCCGATTCACGAACGGTTAAAAGTGAATTTTTGAGCCAAAAATCACCATTTTTAACGCCACCGTCACCTTCTTCCTCTTGATTTTGCAATTTTTGAGGGCTAGGGCACATCTAAAGTGAAGATTTCTTAGTGGAATCAACTGAAATTTGCTAGATCCAAGTTCTTTGATGTAAGAACTTTACTTCTATGTAAAAATTTTGGATTTTCACCATGTATTTTGAGCACATTTGGAGAAATTCAAAAATTTACTATTCATGGTGAAAAATGAGGAAAAATCCATGAAAATTACATGGGAAGTTTAGTTTTTGCTTTTGGAAGTTTAGTTTAGTAATTTAAACTTGTTTTTTGAAGTTATTATTGGAATTTATCAAATTTGTAGAATGACACCAAGAATGAAGAGGAGGAGAGGCAAAACTCAAGATCGGTATAGTGATGCATTGCAATCACGTAAATTGATTCTGGAGCGATGTTTTAGAAATCCGGGTTGAGACGTGGAAGATTTAATTATTTGCTGACACTGGAAACAATTTTGTTGTTTCTCTACTGTGGCAGTTATATCTGTTGTGAGGGAGTTCTATGCAAATGTCCCTGAAGCTGAAGAAAATTGAGTCATGCTTCGAGGAAAGTTGATACCTTTTTTTGCCAGAGGTAATCAAGTTATTTTACGATTTACCGCCGGATACATTATATTTTTATGCAAATTATTATCCTATTGAAGAGGAATTAAACGAGATTATTTCTTACTTGACTATCGGGAGAGGACTTTGGAAGATAACTAATGAAATGAGAGTAAACTTCCCAACTTCAAAGTTATGTGCACCTTTAAAGGTCTAACACTATTTTATTTCTGCTCATCTGCTTCTGACCAATCATATCAGTGAAGTGACCAGAGAAAGAGCGACGTTGAACTATTGTATTCAAGAGAGAAAACTCATCAACATTGGAGCTTTGATCTGTCAGACTATCATCAGTTCTGCTATAGTTGTTACAACTACAGGTCTGGGATTTGCTTCCTTGATCTTTTCTTTGTGTGAGCAGGCTGGATTTAAATATGATATTTGGGAGGAACTGCTATTACCTCTAAAGCTCATCACTAAGGTGAATGTGAAGACTTATTCTGAGCATTCAATTTTTGGCTGGAGACGAGGATTTTCCAGAAGCTATGAGATGGAGACGTCTGCTGCTTCTACATCTAAACCATCTACCTCACGTGCTTCTACATCTCGAGGTGAGTCTACTGATACCCGAGACGAGTTATTACAGAAGATGATTGATAATATCAATTTTAATGCTGATAAGGTACAAAATTTAGAGCATTTTACATATCATACTGATAAGTATAATAGGAGAAAGAGTGATTATGAAGAGAAATTCTACTCATCTTTGGAGAGCCTGATTAGAGGTGACCCAGGAGTGTAATTTCCTCCATATCCTCAATATCCTAATTATGAGCCTGTAGAAAAGTGGTATAGTGGTGATTCTGAGGATGAGGAGTAGGATAGAGATATTTTTATGTTTTTTTATGTTGAAGACTATGTGATGTAGTACTGCTACATTTGTTTTGTGTTGATTTGGACTATGTAATATGTTATGTTTGGGACCTTTTATATTGTTATTGTGATATTGTGTTTTGTTAGTGGCCTGTTTTAACATTCTAGGGTAGTAACTGTTGATGTGTGTTTAATACTGCTTTAGGTAGATTAGGATTAAACTTGATTCTATGTCTTTTGAAAAGTTTAAAAATCTAGCTAACTTAGATCTTAAATTTAAATTTCTGAAACTGCTACCCTATATTTTTCTTTTATCATGTTAGTTAGTTTGTTTTTATGCTGAGATCATGACATCAAGTTAGTGTGTTAATTTACTTTTCTGTGTATACCCACTACTTAAAAGTCTATTGAATCTTTACATGTTAAATTGAAATGAAAATATAGAAAATTTTAATAAAAATTAATTTTACTCCTGCTTTTAGTTTTATACTTGTATCATTAGGGTTTAAAAATTCCTGTTAGTATGTTATTTTAAATTTTCCTGCTTATATATATATCTGATGTTAAACTGTTTAATCAGTTAAAAATTTATGTTTTGGGGGATGAAAAATATTTTCAAAACTGGAATTTTATTTGTTCTCAAATGCGCTACGAGTGAATTTGATTTGAAAAGAAAAAATATTTATTATGTATATGAAGTTTATTAGGGAAGTAAAATTTGATTTTAGAAATGAGTAAGAAAATTTTGTTAAAATTTTTAGTAATGAAGAAAAACTTTAAGTTAAATGGTTTTAGAAGAGAAAATGATTAATATAAGTAACTGTTTCTAGTAAGAAAAATTGTATTTTTGATAAATTTAGATAATTTAGACTTTTATTTTTAATACTTAAATTTCTTTTATTAAAATAATTTTCAAAACTATTATTATATTTATAAGTAAAAGACTTATATCAAGACTTTGCTTTAAGAAATGAGAAGTTGAATTCAAAATCATTAAAGGTCTATCCAGATACATTAATCCTTGCCTGAAAAAGAAAAGAAAAAGGGAAGAAAAGAAAAAGAAAAGAAAAAAGAGAAAGAAAAGAAGATGAAAAAGAAAAAGAAAAAGAGAAAAAAATTAGGAAGGAGAAGCTTGAGGATTAGTGCCTAATCTAAAATTGGTTCTACATTTGATCTTTTTGAAGCATAAGACTTGAGAAACTCTTAAGCTTATAGATATAATATAGTAAGTAAAATTATTTTTAATGAAAATTTTTAAGTGGAGATAATAAAAGAACTAAATTCTAAATTTGGAA
>NW_018253288.1:211166-212591 GCF_001263595.1 Phalaenopsis equestris
TTGAAGTGTCACTTGAGCACAAGTAACATTTTAAGTTTGGGGGATTTTGGTACACCTAAAATATATAGTGTTTTTAGACACATTTTTATATCTATTTTTGAGATATTGCACTTTAATGGAAGGTATTTTTATGTTTTTCTTGTACATACAGTTAAAAGGGGTGAAAATGCTTATATGAGGGAAAAAGGATCAAATTTGGAGCAAAAAGGTGAAAAATGTGCAAAAGAGTTTTGGTGCCTAAGTGTCAGATCTCGCACTTTAACGCCAGTTAAATAGAGAAGGCCGCTCCTAAGTACCAGAGGCCCCGCGCTTAAGTGCCAGTGGTAGTTATTAGACGAGTAAATTTGGTTTCTATAAATTTTAAAGAGGTTTTTCAGGTACTCGTTGGCTTAATAGGTGGTTATAACCACCATAGATGAAAATTATCACAAAAGAATGCATCTCTTAGAGAAATACATCGAATTTAGACATATTTTGAAGAGAAACCAAGACACCTTTTGGAAAATTATAAAAGAAAGAAGAGATGACTTAGAAAAGTGTCCTGAAAGTATTAGAAAGTTTTGAAAGTTTTAAAAGTTCTCATTTAGGGAGTTAGTTCGGAGAGATTTTCAGGCACCACTTTTACTTTTATTTTATCCTTTTTGTTATTTTATTTTGAGTGATTGTAAAGAGAAGAGAATCAAAGGAACTTCAAGAGTTTGGTGGAGGACTTGAGATAAGTTTTTATCTTTTTGTTTTGAGACTACTTTTGGTTTTAATTGAGACTTGTTGTTGGTTTGACAATGATTTCTTCTTTCAAATTAAGGTGTAGTTTTGTTTTCTCCATGGATTTTGAGTAGTTTTCTTTATCTATTCCTAAAATGATAAGTAATTAAGTTTTGGACGGAAGTTGTGGAAAGTATTGATCTTCAATGATGGAAGAAGTTGTGATGATTTAAATCCATGCACTTCAATTACTTCTTGATTTGGCCAATCCAGACTTCTTGATTTGGCCAATCCAGATGTTAAAATTTTTTGTGAGAACATGTAAGAACCGAGTTGGTATTGTCTTAGTCAAAAATTCAAGAGAATCACATGAGATAGTATAAATGAGAATGTAGTTCATATGATTGAGTGCAAATAAACAGAGAATTATTCATTGAAGGGTTTAGAGTTAGAGGACCTTAAAGTGACAGGTTAAAGCCCCAATATGATTTATTGTTTTAGGTTCTGATACGAGATGTTAGCCCCCAGGTGGAGGGAATCGAGGGAACTCTAAAATGAGAGCTAGTATCTTCTCTGCTTAGTCGGTCTTCAGAACTATTTAAACTTTAAATTAGCTAATGTTCTTTATAGCATCTCTAGTAAGGGTAAAAAATATTATTGCTCCTATTTGGCACAACACAATTTGCATACTTCCACAATAGAATTCCTATACTTATTACT